>NC_056734.1:751121010-751188510 GCF_019279795.1 Protopterus annectens
ATGAAATTGAAAAGTTAACACAGGACAATGTTGGCAGACACACAAGTAAAACACATTCTGATCGAAATATGTACTTTTGCTTTTTTCAGCTATTTGACATGCCCATTCTAAAGTATGCAGATAAACAGTGCTAAATCAGTTCTCCACAGTTAATGCATTCTGTAGGACATACACATTTCTATTTTTCAGGTACAAGTGAGACGGCACACACCAATGTTTGGGATCACATTTATTAGTTTTAACATAATATCTGTGTACAACTCAGAAATCCACAATTACTATTCCTGCATGATCTGCACGGGGAATGCTTTTCATTTCTAAGTGTTACGGTAGCCCTGACATGGCAGTTTCTTGGTGGGTTCACTCAGACACACTCATACATATTCTACTATTCCTCTCCTGCATATTGTACCTTGTTTACTACTGACATCTGCATTATACAGCAGCTGGAAATACTCCATTGTAACACTGGCAGCCTGATACAGGCATTTATTCCTGACTTTTACAGCACAATTATATATACAGATAGTACTACCATTACTATATTTTTGATTTATTACTGCTAATAATAGGAGGTATTCTGTACTCACCATAAGGCCAACACAGCTGGGCCAGTCACTGGGCATGAGTCTCCACATTCTGGGACCTCTCTGCAGCAGCTGTATGGGGAGAGATGACACATTAATCACACCTGCACAGTCACAAGTTAAAACGTTTTCCATACTTAGTTAGAGATACATAAGACTGCATACCTACAGACACATGGGACATCCTCCACTTGGGCTTCTTGGATCCACTGGTCCAAGAGTGCACCCGTCTTCCTCTTCAGGTCATTGTGGTGGTGACGTACCTGCTCACCAGTCCAGGGTATGCCAGTGGCACTGGTGAGATCATGTGCAAGCTGGTCCCAGGCCTCCACTTTCTACTGGGAGCCCTGGTACTGGTCCTGCAGCAGCCTGGCATCATGTTTTTTTACTAGGAGCCCAAACATGACCCTGGACTCCTGGATGCCCCAACGTTGCACTCGGAAGCGAACACCTTCACCCACTCCTGACATTTTGGTCCTGCTGTGAGCAATTCCAAATAGTTATGGCTGTATTCCTGCCTGTGCGGTTTAAATAGGGCAGTTTTCTCACACTTTTTCTTGATTGGCTGGTTTTAAAATGCTGACCTATGCTTAGCTCTGTGCAACTCTGCATAGGAATGCTTAAACCAGATAAGCAGAGCTGAAATCAGGTAAGTAATGCTTACACTAGCAAAGCATTGCTTAAATCTATTTTTTCATTAAATTTATAAATTATTTTTTACATTTATATTTTTCATATTCCTACGCCTACTGTGCTATACGTGAGCCATATGATTGACATCTATCATTCAAATTCCTTAAAAGTTTATTAAATAAATTGGCAGAGGAGGGGGATTCGAACCAAGCATGTTCTACATGCTAAACCACTACGCTACAGCAACCTCATGACATTTTCTATCACAATAGCACTTGACTATCATTTTCAGGATTTCAGCCAGACTAAGGATAACAGCGCGGTGCGCAAACAAGCTGCGCACCACTTATATTTCAGTTTTATTTAATTAAAAAAAATACATTTTGTATTTTTATTACTTTCCTCTTGCCCTACTGCTTCCATGCATGTAAGGCAAGAGTGCATACATTCGGAGGGGGGGTGCACTTGAAGGCTGCTGCTTTCTAGGTGTGTTTGTGTTTTTTTTCTTTTTATTTCTGTGTCCGCAGACACTGAAATGTTAGCTGCTTACATTTCAGTGTCTGTGGACACTAGTATAGTACATAATATTAGAGCCAGGCTCTCATATTATGTACATTGACACTCTTCTGTGTCACAAAGTGCCGTATGGCACTTTCTGAGTGAAGGGGGTGCGTTACATGTGCAGGCACTGCTGTAACACGCCCCCTGCACCCATTCATGGATCATGTCCGATTAGGTGTTACAGCAGTGCGCCTTCATGAATATGCAAGTCTTGCTGCTGTGCTGTATGGGAACGGTCCGTGCCATGCAGGAATAACATATTTCTGCACAGCTGCTTGCTGAATCCTGGGTATTATGTCTAATTTGGTGTAATTATTAAATCTTTAGATTTTTTGTGTTATTTTTAAAGATTGTAAAATTATTGTTCTTAAAATGTTTTGCAATACTTTGGAGCTTTTCTCCCCGGGTCTCCGCTGAAATTGGGCTCCTACCTGGTCAGACTTTTCCATTAATCAAATGTCAATAAATTAATAATAAATAAATATAGGCTAGAGCTTAAGTACTTGGAAACAGAGTTCTTAGTTGGGGAGAATGAATAGAAAGAACTCTACTTCTCGGAGGTAAAGGCTAAAGCAAAGAGCTTTTGGCTGACCCAGTTCACAGATGACTGCGAACTGGGTGGTCTCATAGATTCCCCTCATGACACAAACATCTTATAAGAGGCTCTAAAACAGACAAATGACCAGTGTCAATGTCATAGAGTAAAAATCAATAAATATACTATCATGCCTTTTGGGAAAACTGTCACCTAGGCTAATTACTCCATTGATAAGACACCCCTAAGTGTTGACCCAGTAGTCAGGGATCTGAGAACATATATAGAGAGTAAACTGGTCTTTCACCAACATGTTGCCAAGGTGGGAAGAAAATTATTCTATGTTGCCAAACTTATAAGTAAGTGTATGGCATCCATGTCGAAGGAAGTCACAGTGACACTTTATTCAGTCATCATCAGGCCCAGCATTGAATATAACACCTCCTTCAGCATGTATCTGACTAGACATTTGCAACAGTTGAAATGCCCACAAAGTTTGTTACCAGGATAAGCCACAGGGTATAAATACATTGCCCTATACAGATCACTTTAAAGCCCTATCTCTATATTTGGTCTCTTACAGGTTACCGAGAGGTGATTTATGCCTGGCGTACAAGGTAACCCCAGATCCAGCTCTAATGGACCTTTTGCACATCCTCAAAACAAACAGCATCAGAACCACTAGATAATTTGGCTTGTGACACAATTAAGACATATTGGCAAGACAAATATGTGTCTCAGAAGATTCTCATGCTCTGGAACAGGCTTCCCATCCATGTGAAGCAGTATATTCCTAACTTCATTCAACAGTAACCTTGACCAATGGATAGGAAATTGGAAATTCATGCCAGGTCTAACACCCATGTCTGTGACAGAGGCAGACAGTAATGCCCAGACTAACATATGTCCCCACATAGTGTCTAGAAATGTTCTAGCTAACATATGCCCTACTAATAAATGACATGATACATAAGGACACATCTGGGTTGGGGTGCATGGCTAGTCTTATACAGTCCCTGGTGGTCCTCAGCCTAATATATACATATGAAACTATGAACTAATGGGTCTGTTGAAGAAATAAAAGCAGAAGGGATTTGTGAAGCACATGGACTTGGTAGGAGAAAGAATGGTATTTAAGAATTTTTTAATGAAGCAATGAATGAGAATGATATGAGTAAGGGAGACTACCGTTTAAAAGGGTATGAGGTCATGTGAAACAGATACTGGTGAGAAGGTGAATTTTGTGATGAATGTGGTAAAGAACGTGGTAGAAAGGGGAAGTATATAAAGTCAAGGAAGGAGGACAACTGGAATTATATATAAATCTTTATGAGAAAGTGGCAAAAGGAAGGCAATGGAAAAAACTGAGTTGAAGGTTAACTTTTGGCAGTAAATGTGGGCCTTTGCTAGGACGATTAGCAGGTGTGAACTGGTGGAGGATAAGCACTGGTGTTTGTTACATGGATAGTATGCAACACTTGTGACAGTAAAGCAAGAGGTCAGTGTCCAATGGATAGGCATTAGAAGTATGGAAAATCATTATCAGATCAGTTATACATGTGGTAGAAGTCTGAAGGGGCAAAAAGTGGTGGAAAATGGTGATAGGAATGTGGAAAAAGGGAAATGGAAAACCCTAGAAATGAGTCAGAGATTTTGCCATTTTGAGTGGAATTACAGGTGAGTACATAGAAGGTAAAACGTACACTGGAGTGGTAAATAATGGCTGGGATTTTAAAAGAGAAATTACCTGAATTTTGGAAGGAAAGTGAGATGGAGGAGATTAGGGAGAGGAGATGCAGACAATGGGTAAGAAGGCATGGAAGTTTGAGACAGATGGCAAAGAGAGGGGAACCATTTTACAAGAGAAGGGGGAAAAGGCAAATCTAAGAAGTGTTAGTGAAAGGCTGAGAGTGAGGTGATTAGAGAAGAAATGTGTTGAAGAGATTGCAAGTGTGGGACTCAGATTAATTTTGAGAAATATAGTGAGGCAATATTCTTTTGTAAACCTTAGTTCTTCATTGTCTGAAGGGCCAAGAGAAAAGAAATAAAGGACTGAATGGAATTATCTTGTCATTGAGGTCTGAGGAAGGTAGTGGATAAGGGAAACTGTGTGCTTCAGAAAGTTAGAGGGATGTAGTGGGAAGACTACACATGAGGGAAGTCATATTTATGTTTAAGACAGATATAGGATGGTGAATATTTTTATAAAGGAATGTTGTACAATATTGTTTGAGCAAAATAGTTTTGTGTAGTATAATGTTTGCTAATGATGAGTTGTATATCAGATATGTTTTTCCACAAAGCATCTTTCAAAATGCCTCATCAAACTCTGACATTTCATAAAACCTTCTGATATTAATACATCGCAGTATGCTACTTACATCTGCTAATATAGACCCTATAACCTAACACAGTCCCTATAACCTAGCATAGAACCTGTAACCTAACACAGTCCCTGTAACCCAACACAGTCCCTGTAACCTAACATAGTCCTTTAACCTAACACAGACCCTATAAGTTAACACAGCCCCTATAACCTAACACAGTCCTTATAACCTACACAGTCCTTTACCCTAATACAGTCCTATAACCTAACACAGTCCTTTAACCTAACACAGACATTTAACATTACACAGCCCCCATAACCTAACACAGTCCCTACAAGCTAACACAGCTCCCATAAGCTAACACAGTCCCTATAACCTAACATAGTCCTATAACCTAACACAGTCCCTATAACCAAACACAGTCCTTTAACCTAACACAGTCCCTATAACCTAACTTAGTCCCTATAACCTAACATAGTCCTTTAACCTAACACAGCTCCTATAACCTAACACAGCCCATATAACACAGTCCCTGTAACCTAACACAGTCCCTATAAGCTAACACAGCCTCTACAACACAGTCCCTGTAACCTAACAGAGTCCATATAAGCTAATACAGCCCCTATAAGCTAGCACATACCCTATAACCTACACAGTCCATATAACATTACATAGTCCTATAACCTAACACAGTCCCATTAACCTAGCACAGACCCTGTATCCTAACACAGCCTCTGTATCCTAACACAGTCCCTGTAACCTAACGCAGCCCATATAACCTAACACAGTCCATATAACCTAACACATTCCTATAACCCAACATAGACCCTGTAACATAACATAGTCCCAATAACCTAGCACAGCCCCTATAACCTAACACAGCCCCTGTAACCTAACACAGTCCTTATAACCTAACACAGTCCCTATAAGCTAACACATTCCCTGCAAACTAACACAGTTCTTTAATCTAACACAGCCCCTATAACCTAGCACAGTCCCATTAACCTACCACAGACTCTATATCCTAACACAGTCCCTATAACCTAACACATTCTTATAACCTAACGCAGTCCTATAACCTAACATAGTCCCTGTAACCTAACACAGTTCCTATAACCTATCACAGCCCCTATAACCTAACACAGCCCCTGTAACCTAACACAGTCCCTATAACCTAACATAGACCCATTGACCTAACACAGTCCCTATAACCTAACACAGTCCCATTATCCTAACACAGCTCCTGTAACCCAATACAACCCCTATAACCTAACACAGCCCTTATAACCCAGCAGAGTCCCTATAACCTAACACAGTCCCATTAGCCTAACACAGCCCATATAACCAAACACAACCCTTATAGCCTTACACAGCCCCTCTAACCTGGCACAGTCCCTATAACCTAACACAGTCCCTACAACATAACACAGCCCCTAATAATAGAATAAGATTTATTTTTGCTACTCTAGTATTCAGAATTAATTCACTGCAAAATGATTTCCCTTAGCTCAAAGAGTCTGTAATGAAAACAAAAACTGCATGTCACTTTGATGATAAGCAAACAGTAGCAAAACAAAAGCAAACCTTAAACATTACATCAAAAGACAATATTACATTGCAGACTAAATTGCTGGTTATTTCTTTGGATGAAAACCTAAACTTTGAGCATCATATTCTCCAGGCCATTAACAAAGCACACTAAAAACTTGGTGCACGTTATCAAGCCAGTGTATATCTTTCAGAATCTGCTAGGAACGCAATAGCTTCAGCCTATCTTCACCCGTCACTTCTTTATGCAGTTTCCATTCTTAGTAACATGGACTCTTCAAATAAGAAGAAAATTAATCTATGATATAACAAGATAGCTAAATTTGCAATTAATGTTTCATCCAGAATACATCACTGTGCTCCCCTTTAAAACTTGCAATGGACTGAGCTTCCACAATATCTCTCCTGCACAACTCAGTAGTGCAGACAACCTAATTTATAAACTTGAAAATTGTCTTTCTTTAAACAACATTCTACAGCACTATTCACCTACAAGGGAACTGCACTCAGAAAATAAATGCCTCCTAACTTCTAGTAAACCTAAAACTATAGCTGGTGACTCACTTTACTCAAGTTTTGTCACTAAACTGTGGAATAACATACTGATTAAACTACGACAACTTGAAAAAACTGAAATTCTGTTAAGTCAGACTCAAACAATAACTGTCCACCTCTTGGTTATACTCCCGCTCTGCTGTGCATTTTTCAAACGTACTCTAGGCAGTTTAAAAATTGTAATCAGATGCTATGATTTTAATGTTTTATGTTTTAATATGTAAACATGGAGCTTTTCTCCCCAGGCTTCCACTGACATTTTTGCCCAGTCAGACTATACTGGTCAACAAACAGAAATAAAAGATAATAAAATAAATAAGTAAAAATTATTTTATGATTTTCTCCTAAACATCAAGGACAAATTAGGTCAATTTTTTAACTTATTGAGTTTGCCCCATACAGAAGCAGCATGTTCTGGAGTTTTGTTCAGTCTCCTGGGTTATGTCTGTGGGCACTTCACACACACACACACACACACACACACACACACACACACACACACACACACACACACACACACACACACAACTCCAACTAATATAAACAGTCTCTGTGATCACATCACTTCTGAGGAAAGTGAGCAATCTTAATAAAATAGAGTTTCAATTATTTTTATTTAGGATTATGATTGCTTTCTATGTTAATTGCTGTAAATTTATATCATTGAAAATTTTATGTAACATTTGTATTTCCTCAAGGTCATCACTGAAATGGTTTTGATTAACAAAAGGCATTATTTTCCATTTTGGGAAACTTTTTTTTCAACCTTTGCGTATCTTGACATCCTAGGTCTGATGAAGCTTAATTTCAGTACATACCAAGTCTAATTTGTTTCTGTAGACATAATTGTGATATAAAAGACTGACCAAAATACTGAAAAGGTTGTATAGAGTTTGTGTACAGGTCTCTGACATAAAGTGTTTGCCAGAAATGGTCATCTTTTGTTTCAGCAGCAACCTCTCCCAAAGCCAATGCAGTTTAAGATAAAACGCAACTTTGGAGACTTTTTTGTCAGTCTATCTCTCTGTCCCAGTATCCACTTAATTTCCTATCTAGCTTTCAAAAGAAAAAAATATACAAAACAGTGTAGCATTTTTAATTCTATGCAACTTTAAACTTTAAGTGAAAGTAATTGTCTATGTTGTATAAACTAACCTAATGCTTGTGTTTACAGTTTTGACTCTCATTTTCTTCTGCAAAAATAAATCAGCACCATTTGAAACCAAAATAAATGAGTGATGATTTGCTTTGCAATGTATGTCATTATGACAAACATCTCACATCCTTTATGAAAAGAAATTCTTAATCTGGATCTCAAAAGAGATAATGGTTGCTACTAACTACTATAATTTGCAAGCCTAAAATTGTGGAAAGTAATTAACAACACAATAAAATGATATGTTATAAAATTACATGAATTGCCCAGCAAAAAATGTTTGCCTTTCATATTAGCCTAAAGCCATAGTTTTGTTTATGCAAAACAAGTTATAAATTATGTGTTTTACTGCTTAAAGGTCATATATGTAACAGCAGTTGAAGTGTTAAAGATTGCAATACTTTTGAAGATATGACCAGTGCATAACATAACTAGTGGAATATAATAAGGAAGTACTGTGACTGCTGTGGTTGTATTCAATAGATAATCTGCTAATTTTGTAATTCAAGACTGCTCCAGCAAATAATATCATTTTTAAAATCTCCTTACAAGACAATAATGAGGAAAAAGAACAGTGCATCCATACCTCTGAACTTCCCAGATTTTTGCCTCATGTTTTTGGTCTGTTCCTCCTAAAATGTTGGGTTTTCTGGCAAATCACCAAGGACTGTAGTCACTGAATAATGAAAAACGTTTGAGTATTCTTCAGAACATGTATGCTATCTCAAAACCTGCTATTTTAGCAACTTTCTAAGTTTATAAGAGCACTATTTAAAACCTGTCTCTAGTTTCTGGGTCTTTGTCCCCCCATTATTTTAAGCTTTGTCCACATTTCTTGTGCTTAGAATTTGGGAGGTATGGCTATATATTTTGACTAAGTGTATTCCAGTTCTTTTTCACAAGAGATTTGTATTAGCATATTAATATTCTACCTCTCTGTGATATGGACAGTCTACTTTACCGATATAATATTGTATAAATAGTCCACAGAAATGACACAGATTAACTAACTGCACAGAACAGTGGTGCTATGAAATGTCTTATATAATTTTCCTGCATTATACAGACCACTGGTCTTTTGTGTTGACAGTGCTCATTTTCTGAAACAAGAAGAAATATTTGTGCCGAAGAAATGATATTTTCTAAATCTGGAAATTCTGCACAAGGAATATCATTTTATATGACAATGATTGCAGTATTTAATTCATCTGTAACAGATTCCTTACTTTCTGGGTGTACACTGAAGACACAGCAAATAGAAGTATTTTACAGAGATGCAGATATTAATATTGGTGGCATAATTATGGCACACTCTGAGAGCATTTTTCAAGAGCCCACCTTCAAAGAGTTGCCACAACCAATAGTATGTACAGGGTAAACACTGTTTATTTATGCTATGTTGACATTTGGTTTTAATGTATATTTGACTCGTTTTCAGTATTAAACACCTGGCAGGATTAAAAGAGAGCTATTGATATTATTGTAGCTGGAATATTTTATAAAGAAGAAAGTTTGTCTTCAAAAGCTTATTTAATTAAAAACAAGCTTTATTCTTTATAAAAAATAAAGCTTGTCTTCAAAAGCTTATTTAATTAAAGACAATCCCTACCCAGCAGATAGTGAATCTATGATAAGACATTAGAAGAAATCACATAAGAGTAGTGAGCTCGATTTCTTTATTTTGCCAGTAATGGGATGTTCAAAACACCTTATATAAAATTTCTGACTGTGTGAAAACTACATGGTGTGACTACCAGTTTTATGTTCAAAGGATACTTGTATTATGGTTGTTTTATTTCAGTTTGCCATTCCACAAGTATGTCAATTCCAGAAGTATTTTTCTGCAGTTCAGCAGCGTTATTGTTAATTAAATTGTTTAATAACAATTGAATATCTGACTTAAGTTTTCAGCTTTGTCTTATGCCTATGAACTGAAGTGAGTTAGAACTTCTCTGACCACAGACAGGTAAGTTTTTCATAATAACAAAATGAAGACATTTACATATTATTTATCCTTTATGTCAAATATATGATGTGAAAACACTTGCAGTGAATTGCTTATTTCTTGTTATTGGTAGTTAAGTACAACCTAGTAAACATGTTTTTCACGGGATACCTGGTCTGATAGTTATAGTGAACTGGGGAAATTTGTCAATGGCATTGTAGAAGCTGTGTTACTCTTTGGTTAGAACCTCAAAGAGTTACAGGAATGTGTCCTGTCACAGAGTGTGGAAGCAGGTACATAAAACTGAATGATAACAATATGCAGGCTTTAGAAGTAAGGAAAGGAAAAAAAAAACAATCTTAAAGGAATCAGATGTGAGACATCAGGCAAATCTGATCCTATCAATACTTTCTGAAAGTGTTACCTTTCAACTCAGCATTACGCTAAAACATTTATTTAAAGATGACATAAACACTCAAGTGCTTCAGCTAATGCTATGATGCAGCTGCAGTTTGTTCTTGATTTATAAGATGAACTGACTGCTGAAGCTGCAGGATACTGTAGGAAGATGCACTAGGTGCACACAGGAGAAGCATGAAGGAACTGTATCAGTAATGAGAATTGTTCTGGCCAATAAAATCAAGCAAAGTGAGGTTAGGAGGACAATAAATGTGGAAGCTGTGGTAGGTCTCCATCACCAGTCTTTGATCTGCTTCTCAATATCTATAAAGCTATCCTTATTTTTCACTCATGTAATAAAACATGGAACTCTCAATATCCAACACCTATGATTTAATCTTTCTACTGAGTCTTTTCATTTTAAAGAAACTATAAAGCAATTGGATATAAGAATAAAATATAAAATGAGAACAATGAATTTGTTTAGAATATCTTGGACTAGTAATATATTCATAAAGTGGAGAGAAAAAGCTAAATACATAGCATTTACTTATATACTGCTACTCTAGCTAGCTTAATGCAAATCTGTGCACGTGTGTGTGGTGTCTGTGTGTGTGTGTGTGTGTGTGTGTGTGTGTGTGTGTGTGTGTGTGTGTGTGTGTGTGTGTGTGTGTGTGTGTGTGTGTGTGTGTGTGTGTGTGTGTGTGTGTGTGTGTGTGTGTGTGTGTGTGTGTCACGCACACCTCAAAACCTCTTAGAGCACAAAATCTGGTCAAAGCCTAAAATAATGGGGGGGACAAATACAGACAGATTTTAAATATTGCTCTTACAAACTTAGAAAGTTGATAGAATAGTAGGTTTTGCATTAACATGAATTTTCTGAGGGGTGTGGAGTCTTAAACTTAAATGTTTGTCATTATTTAATGACTTCAATCCTCAGCTATTTGCCAGAAAGGTACAGATTTTAGTAGGAACACACCAAAAATATGAGGCAAAAATCTGGGCATTCTGTGAAAATCTGTACAGTTGAGAGGTGTGTGTGTGTGTGTGTGTGTGTGTGTGTGTGTGTGTGTGTGTGTGTGTGTGTGTGTGTGTGTGTGTGTGTGTGTGTGTGTGTGTGCATGTACGTGGTGGGGGATCTTAAGTGCCTTCATATTTCTACATTTCTTGCACTAACTCAAACAATCATATGCTTCAAGTTATTTCTCAATAAAGAAAGGTGAATAAACACTGAAAATTGATTCCAGCAATACATAACTTACTGTCACCAGTTCCAGTGCTATGCAGTCTGTTTCAAATATATATGTGTTGTAAGCCAGCTTTTGTGTAAAAGCACAATATAGATGTACCAACTCTAATTTAATACCATTAAACAGGCATTTGATCCCTTACTTTAAAATACATTCTACTAAATATCATTACTTTCATACACTGGACCATCTAGGTCTCAAATATGTATTTACCAATCATCTCTAATATGTATTGATTGGATCCACTTCACAACATCAAATACTCACATTATCAAATCTGACTTCATCAGACCCACTTCATTGAATCTTCATTATATCGAACTCCCAGAACAATGAAAATGAACACCGGGAAAGGAACCACTTGGCCACCATGGTGAATCTTACCTTTCCTCTACTATAGTGATCTCAGAGTTGGTATATTTAGTTAGAGAAGGTGTTGGGGTGAAGTCCCCCACTTGGAGGTTTTTTTTTGTTTTGCTGTTTGTTGTTTTGTCCTGTTAATCAAGTGGTTATTTTCCTGGGGTTCGTTTTCATCATTCCAGAACTTCGATATAATGAAGATTCGACGAAGTGGGTTCAATGAAGTCAGATTCAATAATATGAGTATTCCATATCTTGAAGTAGACCCACATTAATTAATCACCTTAAATATGCTTGCATTGGTAAATAATTGTATTTTTTTTCTCTTCTGTTAAAATTTTTCATTTGTGTAAATGCTTTCTTGTTAAATAACTCATGTGTGTATTCTTTGTATGGAGCTTTTCTCCCTGGGCCTTCACTGAAAATGGGTCATTGGCCCAGTTGAAATTCCCTGGCAAACAAATGTAAAATAAATAAAAATAAATAAAATCATACTGAACTGCATATTCAACATTAAATATGTTGTGGAGTGCCGGGTATTATGTCTGCCATATAAAAAAATTAACCAGAAACCACACATTTATTTATTTATTTCCAGTTTGATCACTGGAGAGGTCCACTGGGCTCAGGGAGCCCGTTTTCAGTGGTGGCCCGGGGAGAAAAGCTCCACATTACATAGTTTAGTTACATATACAATCATGGTGGTATGTATTTTAAAACAATCTTTTAAGATTTTATAATGGAATAGTTTTAAATTGATGTGTGTTGCACTTTAAACATCTCTTTGTAATGAATTTGGATAATGAGTGATGTCATCAATATTAAAGAGTATATAATGGGGGAAATTGTTAATAGACACAGATTCTGATGAAATCCCTGGGCATAGGGAAGAAAGCGCTCAGTCTTTTATAAGTGTATAAAACTGTTTTAATAAAGGCGTTTGTGAGGGAATTCAAGCCGTGGCAGTGTTTTTTTACTGTTACCTGTGGACTTATACACTGTTGGGCTTGAATTTGCATTACATATACAATCGTAGTAAAGAAGACACAATTACAATTTCATTCCATGCTAGAGAACAGGAATAAATTCTTTGGTTACATAGTACCTAAATATTTAAGATGGCAGTGGTAACTTAACTGAGAGGGAGATAAAAGACTTAGAAGGAAAAGAGAGAAAAAGAAGAAAAAAAGGTGGGATGGGTTATTTATAATACGTACAATTATGTTATTTGCAATATGTACATTTATGCTAGGTTAGCACATAATACTGTACATTATTGAGATGTGCTGGGTATTATGTTTATCATATAAATCATTAACCAGAAAATGCATATTATACCAAATTGCAGATTCCACATTAGATATTATCGAGATGTGCTGGGTGTCCTGTTTGCCATAGAAGAGATTAACCAGGACCAGAACCTCTTGCCAAACATCACACTGGGATTTCGGATTTATGACTCCTGTAATGCAGAGCAGAGAGCTATTGAGGGAGCATTGTCCCTATTGTCTGGACTGCAGCTGCCAATACCCAATTTCAGCTGTAAAGCCCATCCTATTTTATTAGGAATTATTGGAGATCTGATGTCATCCTTGTCTCTCCCACTGGCTAGGATACTTGGACTATACCATTTCCCACAGGTATAGTATACACATATGGTTTAGCTATAGTTAGACTCTAATTTTACTACATTAATTACTTTACCTTGGATTATGATATCATGATATTACCAGAAATGAGCACCACAGCATTGCCTACTTTGTTTTCAACAGTTTTAAATAAAAGTGTCATCTATTACTATATATTATTATCACATTAAAATAATGATGTTAAAAATTGTTTCATGACGTGAGCAAGAAGACCATTTTAGCTGTCATACAGCATGGCAGTCATAATGTAGTTTAATAAGAAATTATTACATATATTAATTGTTGTTCATTTGAATCCAATTCTTCAGCAGTGACAGCTTGTGTTATGCTAGGGAAAACTTCACACTGTGTGTCCTGTCACTTTGCCTAACACCATGATAACTTTAGGTACTAAAGAAGAGGTTAGTTTACATGGTATAATTGGTCATTTCCTCTGGTATATTAGTTCACTTAGGAGCACTTCAAAGGTTGCCATGTGCTGCTTTATAAATGGAAACATTTCATTTTAATATGGTGACTAATTAAATGGTGCCTCTTTCTCTTGTAACAATAAAGCCACTATGCTTAATTAACAGAGTTATTTCAAATGAGCTCCAACAGCAAATACGTGTTCATGCTGAGGGAATTGCAATAAATGTTAAGTGTTTCCATTGCATTAATAAATGTGTATTTCCAAAATTGTCTAATTGCAACCACAAACCACAGCACTGTGCATGCATCATCCAACCATGCTTAACTTATCATGTACTCCATGACATCAACATTGTGGACAGCTACTGAGTGGATAGGGAGACTATACAGGACATAGTGGACATGTGTCTGCCTCATCTGTCAAGGACTAGCTATCCCAGTGAATACTAAAGAACATGTGATGTATAGTATCTACAAGGACCTTCCTGCTACCTACTGAGACTCAGTGGGGGTATCTACGGCATCTACCTTGAGAAGACTCCATCAGTTCCTTGATGCCATGCTGCAGCATGTTGGGGAGCTTATGTAATTTCCAACACCCACAGAGGAGAGAAGGATTACCGTTCCAAACTTCTATGATGAGTCTGTTTTCCTGAGGTTCTGGGAGCCATTGTCTGTACCCACATTAAAATAAAGGCCCCATATGAGGAAACAGATGAATGTATGTGAACCATAATGGGTACCACTCCATCAGCTGTAAAATGGTCTGTAATGCAGAGAATATCATCTACAATGTGTATGCAGCTCTCCCAGGCAGTTTTCATAACTCCCAATGTGGCACACCTGCGACATATAACTCTATTTTGCATGGGAGGATGTGCCCCAAGGCCATCTTATTGGTAAGGCTGGATATGCCCTGGTACCATGACTGACAGCACCCATGAGATACCCACAAAATGAAGGATACTACAGATATAGTTCTGCCCATTTGCAAACTAGAAACTTTACTGAGTGTATGTGTTTTGCTGCTGAAGGCATACATTTGTGGTCTGGAGTCATCAGATGTCACCCTGATTGCAGCACCTGTACAAAACTATTTAGTATATATTCAGTGATAAATAATATGATACTGAAGACATTGAGAACAATGTAACACACCAAGTAGTGGAAGCAGAGACAGATGAGGAGTCAGTGGAAGAGCTGGCTGCAGGGCATGAACATGCTAGCAGGAGGATGGAGCAGTATGCTGTGGCACTGCCAAAGAGGCAACAGCCAGCACATAACTTCAACCACTAGGAAAACTTGTCAAGGTAGGTACGCTACATTAAAACTGATATGTGCAAATCAAACACCAGACTGTGCTCACCCATATATAGGCTAGCCACACTGTGCATCAGACATAAGCAACCACAGTAACAATGTATGGCGAACAGGGCACAATTATCATCAGCTGCATAGGTGATTGAGGGAGCACATGTGTATGACTTACACAATGAGATATGCAAGAGCAAAGGACCTGTAGGAGAAAGGGTGCTGGTGTGTTTATGTTCTGGGATTGGGGGAAGGGGGACATAATGAGAAAGGTGCTGCAATCACCGATTGTCTCAGGAAGGGTGTGTGCACGTGTCTGTGTGCGATGCAATGTGGGCAGCGGTGGTGTGACTGTGTCTTCTGGGACACAAGCTCAGCAGTAGGAGCAGTACTGTGTGTTGAATCTGGGTGAATCTGAACTAAATCAAGGGCATCCACTCTGTTCACCAAAAATAAGTATAGTTTAAGCTTGCATTGCATTTTTTAACTGTATTTTGCCTGATATTGCTGTGGCTGTTTTTTTCTTTTCTGCAGTTTAAATTTCTAGTATTTCTGTATTTCATAGTGCAGGCTAGATTAAGACTTGCGGAATCTAGGCTGTTTGGTATTAATTGAGCACTACAACCAGCCATCCTACATTAAAGAAGACCATCCTGCATCCTTGTGACAAAAGAGTGTAGCCCAGGACCCATCTGAGTTTGGGATTGTGGGAAAAAGGCTCAGTATTGTGCCTTCCTATTGGTTAATTTGTATTAAAACTGCTTAACTTTGCTTGTGTTTAAGCCCTACATTTGTGCATATCTGCACACTGCACTGCAGGGTTTAGTGCTGCAGTGTATAGACACAAACCCTTAAAAACACAATTTTCCCATGATAGCTGCTAGAGAACCCTTCTTAGCTCCACTGTCTCTCTGTCCACAATGCAGTTGCTCATTGCTACTTGGTGAGCAACTCAGTTGTGCATTCTAAGGCATTGATGCAGTCTCCTACCCTTAGCCTTCCACAGAATAACCGCCTTTGTTAGTCTCACAAGAAAACTCTGGTCCACTAGCCCATCTCCACTAGTTACTACAATATATACTTGCCATAATGGACTGACAGTTTTCCACCATTTCTCCAGCCATCCTGATTGACAATGGCATCCTAAGACAATGTAGTAATTGACTGATAAATACTGACAACCAGTTGCTCCTAAAGCAAACCAACATAGCTTGTGAGAGATGTAACTATCCATGAAATTAAAATCAGTCTTCTCACATAACAATATACAAGACATACAACAGGTTGTCAGCACACAAAACCTCCTCTCTCACACAAGATAAGGTCAAGAAACCTAAACCAATGTAAAGGGGAAGTACTCACTAAGAGTCTTCCAATAGACCAGAGACCTCCCAAGTGCAAACAACATGCACCTACTGGTACAGAAACAGAATCCACCACTGCACATAACAACAAACATATTAATGTCTCATCAATTAAGTCCCTAAGGCAAAACACCTCAAAACCTAATGTTCTGGTCAGAGGCGACTCAGTGGTGAGATACACAGATGTCTCTGTCACCAGGTTGAACAAGGAGAAGCTCATGGTCAGTTGCTTGTCAGGTGCCAAGATCTGTCAAATCACGCATGCACTCAAGTCGGTCAGCAACAAGTACCATTATGACTCTGTCATAGTGCTTGTTGGTGTGAATGATTTGACATGTACCTCTCTGGACTATATGAAAGGAGACATGACCGAACTCTCAGATTATGTGTCCCAGGCAGGTATGTCCCTAGTCCTAAGTAGCATTCTAAGTTCAGCTAGGATGATGCCACAATACAGACAAAAAATGATTGATTTCAATAATTAGCTTAGCTTTTCATGTCACTCTAGTGGGATCCGGTATCTGTCTGCCTGGGAAGACATGATTAACACTCCATGCTGCTTTATCAGAGATGGCCTTCATCTGTCTCCTCAAGGCTTTTGGATATTGACAAAGACACTTGCCTCCCCCATAGTGCCTTTTTTAGGCAATGTCCAAACAACAAAACATCCAACATAAAGAAATCCACTAAAGAGAAAACTCAAGGTTATCTGCTTAAAGCTAAGAACTTAAACAGTAAACTGCAGTCCCTGAAAGCACTCCTCACTTTGGAAGATGTTGACATTTGTGCAGTCACTGAGACTTGGTTCAAGGCCACTGAGAATACCTCAGCCGAACAAGGCTACAATGCCTTTAACATGTTCAGACCCTTTAATGAGCATAAAAGAACCAGAGATTGAGGTGTATCCATCTTCATTAAATCCAAATACACCATGAGATTAGTGAAACACTATGACTCTCTTAGGCTAATCTAGGTCCAAGTAACTATAGGTAAAATACCCCTCCACATCATCTCTAGCTACAGGTCCTCTACCATGAACCAGAAGAAACACAATGCCTACCTGGACTTGCTAGAGTCTCTCAGTATACAGCTAAACACCTAGGTCATGGGAGATTTCAACTATCCTGTCATCGATTGAACAACTTACATGAGCACAAACATGATTGCTACAAGGTTCCTGGAGTTTATTAATTCAAATGCCCTGGAACAGTTGGACCACACCCAGGGCACAAATGTCCTGGACCTAATGCTCACCAACATTGGGGGTCACTGCACTATCCCCTGTGTGTTGCCTGTCCTGGTAAAGTCAGACCATAAATCTGTCTTGTTTGAAGTAAAGCTCAAACCTGACATCCCCACAGGAGTTTAAAAAAATGGAAAATTCTACAAAGCAAACTATTGCCTACTAAGCGACGGTATAAAAAGTTTTAAAGCCCTTGCCAATACAGCCAACAATGACTCCTATGCAGAAAAAGACACAGATGCCCTATACCGCCACTTAACCAAATGCATTGAATTGACTGTATCCAGTAGGAACAAAACCAGGTTCTCCCAAAAAAACAAGCCATACTGGTGGACTGTAAGTATAAATAAGTTATACAACAAAATAAAGAAACTAATATCAAAGAACAAGAGGTACCTTACTAAACAGAGGAAGAATACCCTGTGCAGCTTGAACAAGCAAATCAGATAGCTTGTTAAGTCCTCTAAGGCTAGCTACGAGTCTAAATTAGCATCCCTATCTAAGGACAATCATAAGGCATTCTTTAGCTACATCTGAAACCTAAAAAGTGAATGGCATGCTGTGTGCAGAACTTATAGTGGATGGTTCCACTCACACTGAACCTGAGGAAATTGCCAACCTGTTAGCCGACAGATTTGGCAATAACTTCAACACCCCTGTCCCCACCAGCAATACCCCAAAGCATTCTTGACACAAGTCCTCTACCGAGTATCTCCAAAGAACAGGTCATATAAGCATTCTCCAAGGCCAAAAATACGGCCTCTATGGGACCAGATAACATCCCAGGTTGTGTACTAAACAATCTAAAACAAGACCTAGCAGAACCATTTGGCACTCTCTTTAACCATAGCCCAAGAACAGGGTTTGTCCTAGCAGAGTGAAGAACAGCAACAGCAATCCCTTTGCACAAAAGTAGTCCATTACCTGACCCTGGGAACTATTGACCCATAAGCCTAACCAGCCTTATCTGCAAGGTCATGGAAAGAATCATCATGGATATTATCCACAAGGACACAGGCAACCTTTGAACCCTTGACTAGACCCAGCTTGGTTTCATCAAGGGTAGATCTTGCTTATTAAATCTAGTGGACTTCTTTGAGAATGTCACCAAAGCCCTGGATGAGGGTAAAACAGCACCTACTGGCTATCTTGATTTAGCCAAGGTCTTTGACACAATCACCCATTCAGGTATCATAGAGAAACTATCCCAGCTGGGGATTAACCTATACATTACTAGATGAGTAGCAAACTGGCTCACTGACAATGCACACTATCAAAGTTGGGGAGTCCACTTCCACCAGTAGACCAGTTACCAGTGAGGTACCAAAAAGATCTATGCTGGGCCCTCTACTGTTTGGAATCTATTTTGCTGAAGTCCAGGCAGAGTTTGCAGATGACTGTAAACTGGGCCTAATCATATAGAGTCCCCCAAAGATGTGAGCATATTATAGAAAGGGCTAACACAGACAAATGATTGATGCCAAACTCATGAGCTCAAACTTACTTAAAAAAATGCCTCATTATCCCCTTTGGCAAAGATGTACCCCTTCTAATGACATAGATAGCACCCCTCTAAGGTCAAACTCAGTGGTGCAAGATTTGGGAACACAGGTTGAGAGCAATCTAACTTTCAATTACCTTGTGTCCATAGTGGTAAGAAAAGTATCATACACTGTGCATCTCATAAGGGCATCATATCCAAGACCAGGGAGATTATAGTTCCACTTTAGTCAACCCTTATCAGACCACTAACTGAGTAGAATACTACCTTCTGTATGTACCTCTACAGCAACTGGAGATACCACAGAGGTTTCTAACCAAGAGAATCCAAGGCCTCCAAAACATGACATACATGGAAAAACTGAAAGCCCTGTCACTCCGTTTTGGATCATACAGGCTGCTGAGAAACAATCTGTGCCTGGCTTACACAGCAGTCTTGAACCCTGTTCTAATGGAAATGCTGCACATCTGCAAATCAAATGGGACAAGAATAACTCACTCCAGGGATCTCAACCTAGCCTGTGACATTAACAGAACATGCTGGAGCAATAGATATATCTCCCAGCAATTAATGCTTCTCTGGAATAAGCTCCCACTTCATGTGAAGCAGAGCTCCTCAATTACCCTATTCAAGCGCAACTTTGACAACTGGATGGGTGACCATAAATTCACCCCAGGGTGGCACCTATGTCTCTCATGGACAGGGGGAGTCATTGATGATCACAGAATTGCTCTGCTAATAATGACCATCTAACTATGGTCAATAAGGGTACTTGGGTTATTATATGGCTAGGCTTGTAAATTTGCTAGGGCCATTAGCCTAGTAACCTCCCATGAGCCTGTGAACCTATATGATCAAGTGGACAGGTTCAGGCCATATGTTGTAGATGGCTGAATATCCAGTGCATGCATCTGCCCATGGCTGCTGTCTCTTCTAGGAGTTGCACTGGTTGCACCACACTCCTGGATAGATGATGATATGCTATATGACTTTGATTGATGTCCATCACCAAGTGTGTCACTACCATGACTGCCATAACCCCAGGGAAATTCTCTCCTGAGTGTATAAACCTCCATGACAGATAAAGCAGTGCATGTGCTAGTGCTATGTGAGCTTGGTGTACCTCATCCACAGTTATGATGGCCACCATCCATAGATGTACCAGTTGAACAGCCTTGTGAACATCACCTCATGCACAGCAGGTGACCTTGAAAAAGCAGGGCACAGTCTAGTAGGTAATTTAGCCTATTAAAACAATTACACATGTGGGACATGCTCTTTCAGAGGTCACCTCACACATCCTGCATCAGCCTGACCAACTCTGTCTTAGCTTTGGCGGTACTATCCTGTACCTACATGATGGCATGATGACTTTCCACATATGCTGTTTTGCAGCCACTGACACATCAGTTTCAGGGGTAGAGCAGAAACCATGACACGACTGGTGACCCAGTACTCATGCCCCCACTGTGTGTGTGTGTGTGTGTGTGTGTGTGTGTGTGTGTGTGTGTGTGTGTGTGTGTGTGTGTGTGTGTGTGTGTGCACGTGTGTGCGTGTGTGTGTATCCCTCTATCCAATGGTGGTTGCAGCAGATCCTGAAATGTATCTGGTATGTGGTGGCACATATCTCTGGTTGACAGTGTCCCCAGTCACCTGTCCATTCTGTGTGCTATGTATCTCATGTGTGACTGCAAGCATGGACTATATCCATTGACTGTGTAGGGGATGCACTGGTCACATTCTCTGGGTCATGCACACACATACACTGTACCCCCTCACTTTGTTAGCTCATGCCTGCCATCATCCTCAGAAGCATCAAATCCTCTGACCTCAGGTGGTGGGGTGGCAGTTCAATATTGGTGGTGTCAGATAGATAATCACCTCTGAGCACAACAAAATACAATAAAATGTGTAAGTAAAGCCTAATATCAGATGTATACTACTAAATCAGGTTTTGAAATACTATCTATGCAAAACCACACAGTGAAATGTCTTGAACAGAAAGTTGTACCGGTGGAATCCCTGATGTTCCTATATTGCCTAAACAGAGATTACAAACTAGGCCAAAGAAGAATGGGGCTGGAGGACCTCCACATGCTGCTGCAGAGAAAGAGCTGTACATACCTGGGATATCTTCTGTATAGATTCATAGGTGTGTACTAGGCTAATGAAAACAAGGACCATTTTAAGCCTACCCATGCATTCCAAATCTTTGACAAGTTTTGGTATCCTTGATAAGTGTAAGCAGGGCCTGGGAGATGAACCATTTACAGGTTGTGTGTGTCCATTAGAGGCATACAGTAGATATTTATGAGCATTTTCTGGCTGTTAAACTTGATTTCTGTGTTGGTAACTGTATTTAGAACACAACCTAGAGCTGATTACTGAATTTCCTGCCTGCACTTATTTTTAAAATAGTTTTTTTTTCCTAAAACTTGCATTTTATCTGTCTCTGGCCTACCACTCAAGTGTGGGGTCATTTACTGCACTGTTCTAACTTGTTGATACTTGTGAACCTCTGCTTTCCTTAAAAAATCAAAAAAACAAAAAAAATCTTGCTTTTCTCCTACTTTTCTGAGATTTAAAAAAGTTCAGTTACAGATTTGCTGTTCTGAACTGTTTGTAAGTTTCTTTGAGGCCATTGTTTGCTTGGGCTAAAGGGAAGTCTCTGTGTTCATCAGTGGCAGTGATAAACATTGAGCAGCCTGCCTGCCCCTGTGGGAGTGGTTACTGCCTTGAAACTGTAGTTGTATTGGCCATTTTGGGTCAATTCCTAACTCCTTGATCTCCCTCTCTTAAAACCCTCTTTTGCGCGGTTTTGCATGTTTTTGCGCATAGAGCAACATCGGGCAGCGCCGCCTAATTGGGTTTAAACTATTCCTGGCTCCACAAAGTCTGCTCTTCACTTTTTCCCTTAGAACTGCTCTATCTCTCAAATTAAACACCATATTCTCATTCTAAGGCCCCTCACTGGTCCAAATAAGTAATTGTACAAGTTAGCACTAATAAACCATAAGCACTACTTACTCTTATACTCTCTACAATTATCTTGTCCCCTATTAGTCCGTTTTAATTCAGTTCCTTATATTACTCTAGCATGTCCAAAGGTCAGTCAATGGTTTCCTCTCCAGTCCAGCTGTTGAATCTGGGAATTTTGAGGCAATGTTACAACTGTCTCATGTACATGGACAACCCTCTCCTCCTCCAAACAGGTTCAAATATATGTGAGAGATGCAACCATATAGCCAAACTGGAGGCTGAGCTCTCTCATCTCAAAACTGGTGTAACCAGTCAGGAGGAGAAGGTGACCTCACACAACACAATTCCAGTATCACACAGTCCCACCACAACAGCGAACCAAACACATAAAAACACAAAAACATACTCGGAGGCTCTAAATAAAAATCTACCTAAGTAACAGAGACCTCCAAAGCAGACATCCAAGCAAACGCTACCCCAAAACAAAACACGTACAACACATAGCACACAAAGTCAGTGTGCCAAACAGTCACAGCCCTTAAGGCTGAATAACACACCTGATACTCTTGTAATAGGTGACTCTATTGTCAGACACACTGACGTCCCGCTCACCAGGCTGAATATAGAGAAGGTCACAGTGAGCTGCCTGCCAGGAGCTAGAATCCACCACATAACGCAAGCACTCAGGTCACTCCAAAGCAAATACAAATATGACTCAGTCATTGTACATGCTGGCGTGAATGACCTGAGACGTACCTCCCTGGACTACATGAAAAGAGACATAGAGGAGCTCTCTGATCATGTAGCCCATGCCGGTATGACCCTGACCTTGAGCAGCATCTTACCCTCACCTAGAATGATGTCACAGTATAAAGATAAATTGATCGATTTTAACAATTGGCTAAAATTTTGGTGTCAATCAAAGGGGATCCAGTGTCTGTCAGCCTGGGATGACATGCTCGACAAGCCACGTTGCTTCGCTAGGGACGGCTTGCACCTGTCACCCCTGGGCTTTTGGATATTGGCAAAGGCTCTTGCCACCCCCATAGTACCTTTTTTAGGCAAGGCTCAAAAGTCAAACCCACCTCCATAGACAGCACAAGGAACAAGAAACTAAGGGTAATGCTGCTAAATGCCAGAAGTCTTAACCTCAAGATGCATGGACTCGAAGCTCTCCTCAGTATGGAGAACATCGATATCTGTGCAGTGACAGAAACCTGGTTCAAGGCTCCAGAGAGCACCCCAGCACTGCCAGGTTATACCTCATATCATGCTTTTCGGCCCCAAAACCCGGACAGAACCAGAAAAGGAGGGGGAGTTTCCATATTTATCATGGATATCCACACCTCCAGGTTAGTGGCATTGCACGAAGTATCGGAGACCATCCATGTGCAACTGACAGTGGGCAAGACTGCTTTTCAGTTTATAACATCCTACAGACCACCCTCTCAAAGTCAGGAATCCCACTCGGCTTTCTTGAAAACATTGGAGAACATGAAGATCTCTCCGAACACCATTATATTGGGTGACTTCAACTACCCAAACATAGACTGGGAGCATTACTCAAGCCCCAGCACCTTAGCCCAAAGGTTCCTGGAATTTATAAACTCAAATGCTATGGAACAACTAGTCACCACTCCCACAAGAGGGGAAAACATACTAGACCTGATCATTACCAACATGGGGACTCTATGCTCCATACCAGAAGTATATCCCTCATTGGTAAGATCAGACCATAAATTAATTTCACTGGATATCCACATCCTGACCCCGCCCCCAGCCCAGAAAACCACAGTGAAAAACTTCTCAAAAGCAAACTTCACACTTCTCAATACTGAAGTGGAATCCTTCAAGGCCCCAGGGCCAGTGGAAACTATGGCCCAAACTGCAGAATCCTATATAAACGCATTCTACGGACATCTCCAGGAATGCATGGATCATGCTATCCCTAACAAAATCAAGACCCAATCATCCAAAGGCAGGCGTCCAGTCTGGTTGACCCCAGCCATAAATAAACTGTACAACAGAAGGAGGAAGCTACTACATGATAGAGTAAAATCCCAAAAAGGGAAGGCATCTCTGATCAGTACTAGCAAAAAATTACGATCCCTCATAAAATCCTCCAAGGCCAGCTTCGAGAGAAAAATTGCACAGGATACTAAAGACAATCATAAGGCTTTTTTCAGTTATGTTAGGAATCTGGGATGCAACTCCCAGACTTGTTCTGAGTTGATTCTAAATGACAAAAAATACACTGAACCCACAGACATCGCCAATATCCTGGCAGACAGGTTCAGTGCAAACTTTTCCACCCCCTCCCCCCCAAAACAGCAAGTATCTATCCCTGCAGAGTGCAGCCTCCCAAACATCTCTGATGCTCAGGTGAAGGCCGCCCTCTCCAAAGCAAAAAACACTGCTTCCATGGGACCAGATGGTGTCCCGGGTTGCGTCCTACATGAACTCCAAGAAGAACTAATCCCTCAAGTAAAACTGCTGTACAATCTCAGCCTCACTACAGGATATGTGCCCAAAGAATGGCGTACAGCAACAGTGGTCCCACTCCACAAAGGTGGCAACTCTGCAGACCCTGGAAACTATCACCCCATAAGCCTGACTAGCCTAGTCTGCAAGGCTACGGAGAGGATCATCATGGAACTCATAAACAAAGACATTGGGGACCTACAGACACTAGATCCTACCCAATTTGGCTTCGTCAAGGGCAGATCCTGCCTTTTGAACCTGGTCGACTTCTTCGAAACAGTCACCAAGGCCATAGATGAAGGGAAGGTAGTCCACACAGCCTATCTGGACCTCGCAAAGGCATTTGACACAATACCCCACTCGGGCATCATAGATAAGCTATCCAGCCTAAATATAAACCCCTATGTCACAAGATGGGTTGCAAACTGGCTCAAAGACAGAACCCACAGAGTCAGAGTTGCTGGAGCCATGTCAGACTCGAAACCGGTCACAAGTGGCGTCCCACAAGGTTCTGTCCTGGGACCTCTGTTGTTTGGTATTTACTTTTCTGAGGTACAGGCCAACGTGGGAGGACTATGGCTCACCAAGTTCACAGATGACTGCAAACTGGGCGCCATAATCGACTCTCCAGCTGACAGAAACATCCTTCAAAAAGGTCTCGCAGAGACGGATAACTGGTGCCAGAGCCATGGTCTAAAGCTAAATGCCAAAAAGTGTATAGTCATACCCTTTGGCAAAAACAATGTGCCCACAAATTATCACATAGGTGGTAACCCATTAAGTACAGAGAAAGTAATTAGGGATCTGGGGACCCAAGTTGATAGCAATCTCTCCTTTGACAACCACATTGCCAAAGTGGTTAGAAAGACCTTTTACATAGCCCACCTCATCATGAAAGGATTCACATCTAGATCAAGAGAGGTAATCGTGCCCCTTTATTCATCCCTCATCAGGCCCATCATAGAATACAATGCCCCCTTTGGGATGTACCTTACCCGACACCTGCAGCAATTAGAAAGACCCCAAAAGTACCTCACCAAGAGGATCAAGGGACTCAAACAGATGCCATATGCTGCTCAGTTAAAAAAACTCCAGCTCTACTCAGTTGCATACCGCCTACTTAGATGCGATCTATGCCTGACATATAAAGCTATGTCCAACCCAGAATTAATGGACATGCTCCACCTCAGTAAATCTAAATCCCTTAGAGCCACGCGCTCGAGGGACTTGAACCTCAGCACAGAAATAAATAGAACATGCTGGAGGGACAGATTCATAACCCAGAGGCTCCCTTCGCTCTGGAATAGAATTCCAATTCATGTTAGGCAGAGCACCTCACTGACTTTCTTCAAGAAGAATCTTGATGAGTGGATGGGGGATCGTAGGTTTGTCCCGGGGATTACTTCCGTGTCACTATTAGACAGAAGCTCAGTAAACTAAACTTTAAAAAGGGCATAGTATACTCAAATCAAGGGGTGGCGTAAGCCAAACACAATCAGGCTAGGCTTATAAATGCCCCAGGGCAGATAGCCTAGTATGAACCTATGAACCTATGAACCTATAAAAAGTGTACACACCACTGTTAAAATTCTAGGTTTTTGTGATATAAAAAAAACAAGACCACAATAAATTATTTCAAAACTTTTCCCATCTTTAATGTGACCTATGATCGTCTTCTGGCTTTTCCCGGTTAGGGGTTGCCACAGTGGAACTCTGGTCCACTAATGATTGGCAGTAGATTTTTGCGGGGCCAAGTTGCCAGCCCAACGCCCAACCTTAAATGAAAGCACATCCATTAACACATGTCTTTCGAATGCCACTCCACCACGGGGAGGACATGCAGACTCCACACAGAAGGTGGTCCAGCCGAGAATCGAATTTCTTGCTGTGAGGCGACAACGCTACCGCTGCACCACCATGACCTATAACCTGTACAATTCAATTGGAAAACAAACAAATCTGTTAGGTAAAAAATATAAAAAACTAAAAAAGTACAATAAGCTGGTTGCATAAGTGTGCACACCCTTAAATGAATACTTTGTTGAAGCACCTTTTGATTTAATTACAACATTCAGTCTTCTTGGGTAGGAGTCTACCAGCATGGCACATCTTGACCTGGAAATATTTTCCCCACTCTTGTTTGCAAAAGTGCTTCAAGCAAGGGCATCTCTTGTGCACAGCCTTCTTCAGGTCACCCCACAGATTTTCTATTGGATTTAGGTCTGGGCTCAGGCTGGGCCATTCCAAAACTTAATTTTTCTTCTGGTGAAACCATTCTTTTGTCGATTTGGATGTATGCCTGGGGTAATTGTCATGTTGAAAGGTGAAATTCCTCTTCATCTTCAGCTTTCTAGCAGATTAATATTTTGGGCCAAAAGTGACTGGTATTTGGAACTGTTCATGATTCCCTCCACCTTGGCTAAAGCCCCAGTTCCAGCTGAAGAAAAGTAACTCCCAAAGCATGATACTGCCACCACCATGCTTCACCACAGGGATGGTGTTCTTTTAGTGATGCAAAGTGTTGTTTTTGCACCAAACGTACCTTTTGGAATTGTGGCCAAAAAATTCAACCTTGGTCTCATCAGACCATGACACATTTTCCCACATGCTTTTGGGAAACTTGATGTATTGTTCTGCAAATTTTAGCCATGCTTGGATTTTTTTCTGTTTAAGAAAAGGCTTATGTCTTGCAACCCTACCCCATAGGCCAGATATATGGAGAATACTGAAGATTGTTGTCACATGTAGTACACAACCAGTACTTGCCAGAAATTTCTGCAGCTCCTTCAGTGTTGCTGTAGGTCTTTTGGCAGCCTCCCTGACCAGTTTTTGTTGTGTCTTTTCATCAATTTTGGAGTGATGTCCAGTTCTTTGTAACTTCACTGTTGTCCCATATTTTCTCCACTTTTTGATGACAGTCTTCACTGTGTTCCATGGTATATCCAATGCTGTGGAAATTTGTTTATACCCTTCTCCTGACTGATACCTATCAACAGTGAGATCTCTTTGATGCTTTGTAAGCTCTCTGTGAACCATGGCTTTTGCTGTAGCATGCAACTGAGTAAATGTGAGGAAAATCCTACTAGGACAGCTGAACTTTATTTGGGGTTAATCAGAGTCTCTTTAATTGATGGCAGGTGTGTACCAAAGAAGACTGAATGCTGTAATTAAAGCAAAAGGTGCTTCAACAAAGTATTAGTTTAAGGGTGTGCACACTTATGCAACCAGCTTATTGTACATTTTTTATTTTTTATATTGTTTCCCCTAACAGATTTGTTTGTTTTTCAATTGAATTGCACAGGTTACAGGTCACATTAAAGGTGGGAAAAGTTATGAAATTTTTTATTGTGGTCTCATTTTTTTATATCACAAAAACTTGGCATTTTAACAGGGGTATTTACACTTTTTATATCCACTGTAGGTGCCAAATCAGGGATGAATTTCCTGTTCCCCATCCAATTATCCAAGTTATGCTTCAGCTGGGTTACGGAGAAGCTCTGCTTCACATGGATGAGGAGCCTACTTCAGGGAAAAGGTAGTCTCTGGGATACATACTTGTCTCTCCAGCAGGTCCTATTTATGTCACAGGCAATGATTAACTTTTTAGAATGGGTAATTCTAGTGCTGTTTGTTTTGCAGATATGCAGGAGGTCAAGTAGGGGACTGGCAATGTCTTATATGCCAGGCATAGAGGTCACCTCAACACAACAACCGGTAAGAGACTGAATACAGGGATTGGGCCTTTAGGCAGACTGCATAAGACATGTTACTTATGCCCTGTATTCTTTTAGTGAGGACCCTTTTGGATGTTCCAGTTGTTGGATGTGCCTGGTTAGGTACATACCAAAGGGGGCATTGTACTCAATGATAGGTCTGATGAATACTGAATACAGTGAAACAATTACTTCCTTGGACGTAGATGTCATACCTTTGTTTATACGTTGCACAGCATTGAATGATTTCCTCACTGCTGCTGACACATGCGGGTCAAAGGCTAGATTACTGTCTGTGTGTGTCCCCAAGTCTCTGACTACTTGGTCAGCTCTTAGGGGTGTGTTGTCAATATTATAGTTACAAGGGGTGGATCACTTCCCGAAAGATACTATTATGCATTTCTTGGCATTTAGTTTTAGTCCATGGCAATGACACAAGTTATTTGTCTGTGTCAGCCCTTCCTGGAGAACATTTGTGTCGTGGGGGATTCTATGACTGCTCCTAATTTGCAATCATCTGCAAATTTGTAGATATTCTTGGTGCCTTGACAACTTCTGCCCTGGCATCCAGTACCTCAGTGTGGACCAGTTGGAGATGTCAGCACCTGTTATGGAGACCAGAAACTCCTCTAGCTCCATCAGTCTACTTTACTGTTCCAGTGGTTGTGCGGTTTTGGCTTCTGTCAGCATTTATATCTGCCAGCAGATGTTTCCAGGCATGATTACAGTAGGCCAAGTCAAAAGCAACCAGGCAAAAGAGCCATCAGCCATGGACAGGGAAGCGCTGGATGATCAACTCATTCTCTGCATGTGAGAATCTGGCCTTCTTGGTAGGTTTGTCTGCAGTCTTATCATTATGTTTCTACACTGACTGTCATTTAGACATTGATTTGTCGGTATGGAAAACAGTGGTATGAACATCATGGTTGGGAGTGGCACACAAATGCCCATCTAACACTGTTCTCTCCCATGCACACACTATGCTGCCTGTATGATAGACATTCCTATTTGCCTGATGAGGCAGCACATCTGATGTCACTCACATAACATTAATGACAAAATGCACCCCACAGTACAAAAGTTGTACTATTGCAACTCTCTTGGATAATATCAGTATGACCTGGCATTATGAAAACAGTTTGGCAAATGGGGATGTGAGATGCAGTTTCAGTAGCACAACAGGTAGTGCACTTGTCTTTGGTGCAGAAGGCTGTGAGTTCTATTTCCAGACCAGGTAGATTGATGGCAAACAATATAATGCAGCATAAAGAAGGGTACTGCACTCCTGAGTGTGCAAGCCTTCAAATGAATCATTAAACTAAGGTCGTATCGGGTCTATATCAGAAGCACGAAAAGGCTTCTGAGCGAATACAGAAACAGTGACACATATTCATCAAATCGCATTTAAGCAAGGAGACAGTTGGCCAACTTCACGGAGTTGCCTTTTCCTTCCCTATAGTGCAATCTTGGAGTTGGTATATTTAGTTAGGGAGGATGTGGGGGGGCTAAGCCCACCACCTGTTTATGGTGTTGAATTATTTTTTTAGCGAACGACCATGTAAGTTTTTTCCCTAGGCAAAAATCTGATTACATGGCCGTTCGCTATTTTCAGGTTTTGTGCATTATGTGTCGACTTTTATGTAGTCGCACATATTTAGTGTTATAATATAGACCCGGCCTCATCTGCTTGAGTTTGTGGTAGCTCAGGTAGATGTAAAAGATCCCACGGCAGCTACTATATGGGAAGTTCCCCGATACCCCAGCCAAATTTCCCCTAGCAGTATAAATACCACCTTGCATTGCCTCTGAAAGAAGGCCACTTGCCTAACGGGACTACCATGGTCAACAAAAGGATAAATTAACTAAGATACATAGTAGTCAGTTGGTTTAACCCACAGGTATTAAAAGCCCAGACTGAATGAACCACACAGGTGATGGGAGGAAGTGCAGAAGGGCATGTTTCCCTTTAGCTTTCCCAATCCTCCTGCACAGCAATTACCTGACCTAGCAATCCTTAACCCATGAAAGTCTTGGTGCAGCTTTATATGTGGTTAATAAAAAGCAGCTATCAGTACACAGTAATTTAATAAGTTCAGCTAAAAAAGATGGGATTTAATAGTAAAGCAAGTGTTCAAATCTGACATCGCTCTTCCATGTCTTTTTCCTCAGTGGGATGGAACTCGGTGCCCTCCCTCATGATTATATCATGTCAGTGCCTCGCTTGTGCTTATAACTTGGAACTTGATGAGCCTGTACACAAAAATGATGTGAGTGAGGGCTCAACACAGAACTGTTTGTGAATCGCTCAGTTTCTACATCATGCTAACTGGCCAAACCCTGCACTAAGGTCCACCCAGAGTCATGGAAAAGCCTAGACAACTGTGTGCAGCATTGCACACATGCAGTTTAGATCATGGCTATTGGGGGGGAGGGGTAGCTGTAATTCAGCATATAATGCATAGTTTATTACCAGCACATACACAGATAATGGGGTGCCATGTTTCATACCACATACTACTATGCTCACATATTTTCATATATATATTGACCTGACCCACTACTGCTTGTACAGATGAGCTGCCTGCTATTGTGAGATCACTGGCACACATGAAAACAGGAGTGACCATGAATTTCCTACCATTTTTCCTCTCTCACTTCCCACCTGTTAAATCATGGTATCTAAAAGAGAAGGCAGCGGTGCGTTTTGAGCACAAAGGTGGAGTGTGGAGGAATCTAAGATATTCCTCCACCTGTTACATCAGAATTATAGCCACAGGCTCCTGTCAGAGGTCTATGAAAGTCCAATACAAAGCAGAGACTGGAACAGTTTGGGCCAGGCAATAACATGTGCCATAGGGATCTCTCACATGAGGAAACTGGGTTTTCCCCACTATAGTGACCTAAAAAGACACAATCCTAACCTACTTGGCCAATGGGAGGCTCAGGCTAGAGCACAAACCCACCATCTCTGTACGGTAAGTAACCCTTGGCTTATCTCCACATGCATTAATGTGTGTGCCTAGCTCATATTAAACACACTCCTGTTCTACACAGCCTCTGAAGCTATTCTAGAGAATATGCAGCTGCAAAAACTCTGTGTGTCCTTTCAGTGACCACCTCTTCTTCATTCAAACCCATCTATTCCATAAACAAAGAGCTTTCAAATGTCATGTGATCAGCAAGCTTTTCTGGGAGACCTATCAATATCAAATTATTTCACCTCATCTGGCTCTGTCAGTTTATTTTTGTCTCTACCATTCTACCTTTTCTGCAAAAAATCATAAGGTGCATTTGAGAGACGATAAAATCCCTTTGTAGGTTAATTAATTACATAATCAGACTGACAGGTCAAAGTGATTTCCATACCCTGATTTTCTCCTCATTTCTTTGAATGTAATTGTTTATCTTCAAGCCAATGTTATCTAATTTTGTCATTTTATTTTGAAAGGAAGACTGCCAGCTAACTTCTTGAGTGCTGTTTGACAGCTGGTCACCTCATTTCTCGTGGGTCACTTCCTGACTTCAAACTGGGTCACCGTCTTTTCCCAGAGATTGTTCAGGGCTGCCATGCATGTTTCTTTCTGAACCAGTTTTGCTTTTTTTCACTCTTGTGTCCTGGCATCCAACAAAATGACACAGGCTAGCCTACAGTGCTTCAGAAAACATGGTGAGTGCCTCTATGTTGGTGCAACTTTTTTAATAACTACTGAGAAGTGACAGCCATGACCTGGTTGATAATCCATGCAACCATTAACAGGAGTTCCATATGTTAAGGTTTTATCATCATGATTTACAGACATAGGAACCAGGATATTGCTGGGAGGGAGGAAGAAACACAATCAGGAAGTCCTGAATCTGGTGAGTGTGCTTTCATTTAAGATGACAGTACTACATGCAGCAGATGAGATTAACTCCATTTCCAGAGATGATGTCATTAAGGTGAGTAAAAGTCCTGCAGGGGCAAGGCTACAAGACTGGATGAAATGTAGACAGAAAGGTGCTGGATACTGGTGGGGTACAAAAATGAATGTGCTTTTACAATGCTGCATGGAAGCAGAGTTAGTATGTCTAGATTGCCAAAATATGATGGTAATTCTCATTTTTAAAAAGGGAGACAAAATGGCGTGTGCCATTTATAGCTGGATCATTATTATCAGCCTCTATGATAAAGCCTACACCATGATACTGAAAAAAAACAACAACCAAGACTGAGATTCAGATGAAGCAATGCGGTTTCCATCCTGGCTGTGGAACAATACATCAATTCCTTACCCTTGTACAGATACTAGAAAGGTCATGAGAATCTAAAAAAATCTATTTATTTGTGTTTTGTGAATCTGGAAATGGCATAAAGACAAGTACCTAAGAATAATCTGTATTGTGGTTTGGGCTCACAGTTGTGTGCCATTCAGCACCTGTATTTGTGGTGCAAGTGTTGTGCCCAGAGCCTCACTGTTAAGTCAGATGTTCAGGAGTTGTGTAGGACTCTTACAAGGGTGTGTCTTGTCTTTCCTCATGTCTGTGCCTTTGATATGAAGCTGCAGCAGAAGTTCAGAGAGGCTGCAGTTTGGGGACTTGAGAATTACATCTCTAATATTCACTGATGATGTACACTGTCCTCTTGGCCACAAGTGTCTCTGATCACGAGTGTGCACTAGAGTGGTTTATTGCCAAGTATAAAGTGGTTGGGATGAGAATTGCCCTTTCTAAACAAACATTTATAACATTGCATTTTAACATTTAACAGTGCATTCTCTTAAATTTCTGTATTTGTCATTAAAATACATAAAGAATTTGTCCTCTTGCAATTAGTAATGTGTTCTCACTGACTACTTTGTCTCACATATTAGGTAAACATATTAATAGCTTACAAAGCATGTTTTAAAGGCAGGTTCACTCCTCTACTCACAACTATTTAAGCATTTTTATAGATCCTATCTGTTTCAGACACATTTCTTATATACTGCAAATCAGTTAGACATAATACACATCTCTTTAATACCTCAATAGCTGTGACATAGCCCATTGCCTATTCCTTATATCTCTAAATAAAAATATTCTCTACTCCATACTTCATATGTCCATTGCAATATGACAAAAGACAGGTGACCCTTTCTATTCATATTATCCAAATTTGCAATATCTATCCTTTCAAACCAGTGACAGTACAATAACACAGCCGCCCTTTTCCACTTAAATCTTTTGTTCCTCCCACTCATCTTCTACTTTTGCTGAACATACATTATCAACAAAACTCCAGAAACTCTTTGGCAGCTGCAACACGTGAAAAAGCACACGGTGGTATGTGAAAACTTGTGAACATTAATGTTGATTTTTCTTTACCAATGTCTTTATTTAACCATAATTTCAAATACATCATTTCATGGTTGAACTCGCATTATCCCTAGATTTACATATTCCACCATAGTCCATAGCACGTTCTTTATAAGAAACATATAACACGTTCTTTTATCTTAGCCACTGCTTCTTCTGTATTTGTAATCATTAACATACTACATTTAATAATGCAGGAGAAGTCACGCCATATTTTAGTCTATGTCTCATATTCATGAATGGCCTCCACAAATTGCATTCAATGCTGAAATGTTGCCTTCAAGTAGCCAATCTCAGTGTTCACATGATAATCAACAACCACAAATTGTAGTCACGTCTGTTGTGCTTGACATAAAATTTACTTATTTTCATAACACAACACCAACTGGAGTAAAGCAACTGGCCCTCTGGTGGGATAGAGGGATACAGCCCTGACTATGGTTCAGCTATCTCAGGCTCAGTTAGCAGCTCTGGTGACTACTAGAAAAGCAGAAGAGACCAGGTGTTGCCATCCTTGGTGGGAGGGCAGTGCCATGGGCATATCCTGTAATTATCCCAGGTGGATGCTGGGGACGTGCTTGGTTTTAAACATAATTTTAGTATGATTATATTAATTTGTACATTGATGTTGATGTCAATTCACAATGCAATTTTATGTTGAGTTCAGAGTGTTAATAATAGAATGGACACTAGAGAGAGCTTTAAGACCATTTTCTATACTTTACATGTAATCGTTTTAAATAAGTCTTAAAAGTTTTTAGGTACATGATTTTACATGATTTTATATTAATTTATGAAGGATTTAACATAAAACATGAATTTTTAGATAGAAGTACTTAGGTAACATGGTTTTTAATGGTGGTATATGTATTTCTCATTTAGAGAAGGTTGTATTTGCACACAGTCACTTTATATTCATTGCATTCTGTATTAATTGCTAATTAACATTCTTATTTTATTGGCTAATTAACTCAATTCACCAAGTAGAGGGAGTATAAAAGGAATAATTCACAAGTCTGTCCGCATCTGATGAAGTAACTTGCAAATGGAAACTTAGGAGATAGGCGACGTTAATGCTTGAAGCGTATGTAGTTTTTGTTCATTTTCATTAAAGCTGTGTTTTCATAGAAAACAGCTGGTATTTGATCCTTGGTGGTACCTGTGGATTCTGTCTGAAGTGAACTTTGGTGCCTTGGTGAATATTTTACTTTTTACTGATATACAGTGTTACCCAATGAGGCAACCGATTTCATGAAACAGTGTCACCCTGTGTATTTGTGTGTGTGTGTGTGTGTGTGTGTGTGTGTGTATGTGTGTGTATATATTTCTATATAACATAATATATATATATATATATATATATATATATATATACATATATAAATATATACATACATATACAAATAGATGGAATACACACACACACACACACATATATATATAGATAGATAGATATATACAAACACATATACAGATATAGATATAGATATAGATATAGATATAGATATAGATATAGATATAGATATAGATATAGATACAGATTGCCAGAGACAGGTACAAATGGAAGACAGACTCCTTTATTTACTGGTATGAAAAAAGGGTTCATGTTTTTATAGCTATATAGCTTTTTTTACCTATTTTTTATTTTTAGAGTTTTGTGTACTTCAGTTAAGATACAAATATGAAGAGGCTTGGGTCAGTTAGGCTAATTATCATCTAAAAGTCTCATTTCAAATCTCCTACATTGCTTGTTAAAATAAACTAAAGGCCATCTGACAATAGTATTTGACTGAAACTTGGAAATCCGGGTAAAAGAGTATAGAGTATAAGAATATATAATTCAAAACTATATTGAAACCCAGAATGACTCAAAATACCTACCACACACTAAATAAAACCTGATTAATTGACAAGAGGGCTTTTGTGCCAGACCGTGAAGTAAAATACTTAACAGGCAGCAACCCCACATTCTGCACACAGAAACATACACAAATGGTCACCACTGTACCACAGACTCACATGATGTGTGTAACAACACTGCATGATTCATTTCCAGAGCCTTAACCAGAGTCGGGCAAAGGGTGACTGTCCTGTTCACAAAGTATTAGGGAGCATGATCAGCAGGTACCATCCGTGTGTAAGTGCAGTAGTGGTAATGATTTATGAATCTGTAAATGATGAATGCCAATAGTGCATTTGCAGTTACAGCTAAGTGGTCAGTGTGTGGCAGTAACTATCCCAGCTATAGAAAACAGTTTGTTACAATTACAGGGTGCAGAAAGGCTTTTCTTCTCTGGTTTGAGTTGAGGTGGCTAGTTTGATGGGCTGCTAGATTACCAAGCAACGTCTCAGTGCATTTCTTTTAACTCTTACAAGTTCTGCTTCATGTATCCATGTCTCCGTCTTGGAATGTGGTGGTAGAAATTTTTCATTAAAACATAGTAGTATGCCATTATACAATAAATTGAACAACTAATGACTATTACACAATGTCTGTAATATTTTTTCACTTACTTGGACTCCTCTTTTCCTCTGATGGCCTTTTCAGGAATCATGTATGTTCCATTCACAAATGATTGTTTACATGCTAACTGACAGGCATTTAGTTCCTTCTATAAAGCCATTCTTGGCATTTGCTGAAGAACCTAGCTTTAGTGATTCTTTATCTGATAGAGTTTTATTGTGTTTTGTTTAGATAAGCCATGGAGCAGTTCTTTCTACCTTAAGTGACAAGCATAGCTTTCCTTCTTTTCTGCGTACAATACCTGGAAATCAGTTTCAGAAGTACACCCTCACTCACTTGCTCCAGTACTTTAACTGGACCTGGACTGGTCTGTTAACAGCTGATAATGATGTTGGAGAAACTGGAGGCCAGGATCTTATAAATATGATACAGGCTAGAGGTGGGTGCATTGCTTTCAGAGAAAAAATCCACACACGCTACACCAGGGAAAAGTTTGCTGCAATTGCTGATGTGGTCAGGAAATCATCTGTGAATGTAATTATAGTTCACAGTGACGAGGTGCATGTAAAGTCATTACTGAGTAACCTCCTTTTGGAGAATGTGTCTGGGAAAGTGCTGGTCTTCTCCGCATCATTTGTTATTACACCAGGGCTGTTTACTAAAGAAGAGAGAAGATTACTGAATGGAACACTGGGGTTGATACCTGTTACAAGTATCATGCCTGGCTTTAAGGACTTTTTATATAGACTGCACCCTAACACATTTCCAGATGACATTTTAGTTAAGCTATTGTGGGAAAAAGCATTTGGCTGCAAATGGATAGCAAACAACAGTTCTAATATAACACCTTCCAAGGACATTTATGGCAGATTACTGATATGCACAGGACGAGAAAATGTCAAGGACCTTGATCCAATGTCGTTTGAGTTAAGTGATCTGAGTTATACATACCACACATATGCAGCAGTGTATGCATTTGCTCATGGTTTTAAAAATCTAAGGACATGTGAATTTCATTCTGGACCTTTTTTAAATGGTTCTTGTGCAAGTACCAATAAGATACATCCCTGGCAGGTAAGAAATACTGTTCCACAAGATACCCTGCTACTAATATGATCACTGATATATGAAATGCTTAATGTCACTGCATTATTTGTTAGCATCCACATATAACTATGTGAGTAGGGCATGGCTGTATTCTATATCATTCTAACAGCAGTTGTGTGTATGTTGTTGTGTATTAATTCACCATGAAAATAATATTAATATTATTTCATGACTGTGTAGGTGTGATATCAGTGTTTTAATATATAATTATAAAATAGTACTTTTTCATAGGTCAAAGATGCTAACATAGAGATTATGATAAATTATGATTCATATTTAAACATTATGAAAAAGAGAGGTGACTGCTGTGCAAGACATGATCCTTCTGAAACATTTCTCTACATGATTTAATTAATCATGAACCTAATATGGCACCCCTGTAATTTATAATGAGACTAAGATGATACATAAACATGAAAATCTGGGTCATGGCCTAGTACCCAAGGTAATACTCCTTACTCATTGCAAAGCTGGAATAAAACTACCTGAAATAAGAAACTAGAAACTGATAAAAAACTAGTGACAGAGAAGGAGAAAGGAAGGGACCATAAATGGTGAAAATGAGTCAGTGGGAAAATATTAACAAAACAATGTGTATGAAGGAAAGAGTAGTGGAGAACACAAAAGGTATGTGAGTCTGAATTGCCTAACAAATAAAATTAAATAAAATGCCTAATAAAAATGCCCATATATGTCAAGCAGGGCACCTCACTGGTTCTCTTCAAAAGAAATCTTGATGAGTGGTTGTGAAATAGAAAATTCACCTCAGGGATCACTCCAGTGGCTTTACTCGACAGAGGCACCGGGAACTAAGGTTGGGTGGCATGATGCCAGGGCAATCCTATGGGCTAGACTTGTAAAGGCTCCAGGGCCATTAACCTAGTACACACCTATGAACCTATCAACCTATAAAGAGGGCAACTTTACATTGTCCCATAAAGAAAGGAAACAGCTGGAAGGTAGAAGCTATGAAGGAGGAAGAATGTAGCATGACCAGCAGGGGGCAGTAGAGCATATGAAGGCAGCTGCAAGCTGAACTGGAATTTTTTTCTGAGTGAAGCAGATAAAATGGAAAATAGGCCACACTGATGCACCCTACAGATAATCAGAGTGCCAGACAGGGTGGAAAACGAAAGGTATACTGGTAAACTCATTGCAAGCTTTTATGATGGTGAATATGACCACTATGTAAACCCTTAAGGTGGGAATTAGTAGCCAAGAGATGGACCACTCATAGCACATTCTTTATTAAATGCTTTTCTAAAAGCCAAAAGAGCAGCTTATTATAGCAAGGGAAGTGGGAGCGCTGGTGTGGCTCAGTGCTACTATGAAGATTGTAAATAATTATTTCTTAGAGCTAAACAGGGGAAAGAATGTTCCTCTTACCCTTTAGGTCTCTGCTAAGGGAAATGGAGCTGCAGCCTGATTAATGCGCACTGATGTACTAATGACAGTACTATAATTTAGAACTGCAATATGGTTGTTCACTATCATTTCTCAGTTAGTCCTTTCCTGGCAAGGCTCATGATTTTCAATTGTAAATAGTACTAAATGCTTGTAAGAGGCACTAAATAATCGTTGATATTCTACTAAGTGCCTATAAGAGACACTAAGTAATCTTTGATATAGTACTAAGTAACTGTAAGAGTCACATGCCTTCAATCTGCCAAACCTCTGTAGCTTCTAAATTCTTACTTTTTCATCAGTCTAAATTTCAATAATCTTTAACTTCTTTTTCCTCCCTACTGGACTTCTGGTCTAGTTCTCACTGTTCTCCTTCTTGCTGCTGTCAATACCCTTCCAAGCCTCTCTCCCCCTCTTAAACCTTCCGCAGCTTACCCCACTCCCTATCTGGTAACAGACATCTCCTGTTACCCGCATGTCTCTTTCCTTAAGACAGTACTGGGCAGTTTACAAAACCTGCAGGAGAAGGCTCTGATAGCCTATCCTGTGAAACAGCAGGCTGCGCTTTCAATGAGTGAGTTGCCCTTTTCCACTGCTTAGAGTAGAATAATAGTGAGACGTGGAAGCACATTTTCCCTGATTATTTCATTCACTCTGAACACATGGGATTCCTGCACTGCTCAGCCATGATAAACACTGCTTCTCTTTGATATCCACCTTACCCCATTCCCACCCACCCCAATATCATTACATTTATACCTACAACTCTCATCAGTTACTATCATAGGCAATACCTGAATAAACTACTACTTCTACAGACATTATCCACATCTCTTAGCCAATCATACACATCTACTCAACTGTCTTTTAACTAACAATAGCTCTCCTTAATTTAGGAAAGCCCACTTAAAATACTTACGTACTCTCCTATAAACAGAATTACTTTGATATCTGATAGCAACATTATACTGGTATTAGGTTCTTTATCCAGCTATATCAAAGTACTGTAAGCCATATATCCCCAACCCCAAGAGACATACAGTAGTTTAATTGCGACCATATCTAACTCACTGGGGGACTATTCTTCAACTTTTCCACTTCTCCTCTTCCTGACAAACTGCTGTAATCAGTCTACTGAAATGCATAACTAAATAACCCCCCAATGCAAAATAGCATGCTCCCATGTGTAACTTCCACTCACCTTAGCCTTCTGTACATACACTGCTGATACCTTACAACCTCCCTACTCCTGCCCGAAGAATCACAATCCAGTACAATCTCACTTCACTCATAAAAATTCATCTACTATTTTTCAATAAAACTCAAAGATATTCTAAAAAAGTTAATCTATGTAATATCCAGAATAACTCACTCAGGGGACAGTCAAACAAATCCTGGCCCTCAACATCATATTTTGACAGTCAGACTATCAAAGACATCTTCAGTACAGTAGCGTACCCAAACTAAAAGCAACATTAACTACCCATAAGAAATAAGGAACTAAAAACAGCCTCCTTGAACTCATGCAGTCTGAACAATAAAGTAGTCTGTAGGTATGGCTACAATCAGAAAACTGTCACAGACCAGGAACTAGATGTGATGAAGGATCCTCCTTACCCTTAACATAATGAACTCCACTAGATCACTCAGCAATGATGACACAAGACCCAAATGAGTGATCACCCATGCTACTCTAGGTGGCTACACTCACCTCAGGGTAGTTTCAGAGTAGTCATCATACATAATGCTATTCAAAACATATTTGCTAAAGGCATCCATATTAAAACTGTCATTCTAGATTATTTTAACATAACAGCCTCTAATAAGGAATCCTTACACCTGAAAAGGATATTATGAAAGTTCAGTCTGGTGCAAATTGTATAATCAAGCACCTGAAATAATACAAAAACAGGTAAAAACCTAATAATGACTAACAAGCCACAAAAATGTTTTCTTACTGAAGTACTTCCTAATGCTCTAAGTGACCACTCACCAATTAAATCAACATGGTCATTTAGAACATAAAAAAAAATCTCATCAGACATAGGAATAATGATAAACTACCAGCACTTAACACTCTATTAAGTGTTACAGTCTGCTTCCCCCTTTATGCCATTACAGACCTTGTAATGCATTACAATATTTTATGACTAAACTCTCTAATATTCAGGACAAACTTTACGCCTTAACAAAAATAAGACTTAGGTGTCAAACCTGCCCATGGCACACAATGGAAATTAAAAACAAAATTACAAACAGAGAGAATGCCTGGAAAATGATCCTCAAAATACTCAACTACATCAAAATTCTTTCAGCTAAGGAAAGCAAACAGGATAGCTAATAATGGCAACTATTTGAAACATTGAGACCCACTTTAGTGAGTCTCATATTGCTGAGACTGAATGACCAAAAAGATGGACTGGTATATATTAAGTCTGATTGCCATTTCTTTAAATCTTCCCTTTTCTCCAAGATATTTTGGAGTTGGTGTATACAAGCTCAGGGGGTGAGGGTGACTTGCCCCTCCAAAAAAGAAGTTATAAGGAGAAGAACAATATTCACTCCCCTGCATTTTCAGTGTTTTTATGTGGGAGGGGTGTTGACACTCGGCATTACAAAGGTCGACATTTCAACAAGAAGCTGCTACGCTGCAATATTATTTAGGAAGAGACAAGAAGTAAGCTGATCAAAACCTAGGTTATTCTGGAAAGAAAAAAGCAGATGACAGTCACAGTCACCACCCACATACTTCTAACAACAGCCTAAAAACATGAGCTGGTCTACTTTTGCAAATGACTATGCCCAGTTCCTACTAAATACTATTAATGACATAACAAACAGCTTTCCAACCAATTTTCATGATACATCACACTACTCATCCTCAGTTATAGACATTAACATATTATTCAGTACCCTTTCATTTCTCCCAAATATCAGTGAAACAAAGTTCCTTGTTCTGAATCTTAATAACACAGGTACCAAAATGCAATAAGATGCATCCTACTTTCTGTCTGCTAATACAATAGTCAAACCATTACCGGCCTGTCATTGATATCAGCCAGCATACCCACAACTTTCAAACACTCTGCAATAACCCCGCTCCCAAAATCTCCACACCAATGGAATAAAATATTACAGACCAATTTCCACTTTATGTCCTTTCACAAAAATATTTGAAAAACTTCTCTACAAACAACTAAAAAAACACATTACTAGTTCTGGTCTCCTCAGTGTTGCACAGCATGGCTTTTGTAGCAACTTTAGTATGTCTTATAATGGCAACAAATAACATTTACTATAAAAGGAATAAAAGTCTGACAACAGCTGGGCTCTTGCCCTTTGGAACAGTTAGCAATGATTTGCTTCTTAAATTTAAAACATTCAGCTTTTGTGAGAACACAATTCAGTGGATACAAACTATCCTAAGAACTAAACCTTCCACGTTCACTATAATAATTCCACCTCCTCCACTGGCACTATTAATGCAGACATACCCAAAGGATCTGATCTAGGCCAATTTCTTTTCTCTTTTGTTTATGATGTCCCTCTTGAACTCTGAAATTCTAACTTATTAATGTATGCAGGTGACATTCTGCTGTTGCAATCCAGTAAAAAAATGCACATTGACCTTCAAAACAAATTGCGAGACAACTTCAACCAGCTCTGTAGGTTGTCATCCTCCAACAAGCTACTTACAACCCTAAGAAAACTAATTTAATGGTCGTAGGTTCATAGGATGATACTAGGCTATTGGTCTGGAGGCCCTTATAAGCCTAGCCAAGAATTTCTTCTATGTTCCCAGAAAGTCAGCACCTGTTTCCCCTGTCCAGCAGAGACGCAGGTGGGATCCCAGGGGTGTATTTTTTGTTTATCATCCAGTTGTACAGGTTCCTCTTAAAGAGGACTAGTGAGGTACTCTGCTTGAAATGGAGAGGGAGTCTATTCCACAGATGGGGGAGTCTTTGGGACACAAATCTATCCTTCCAACAAGTTCTAATAATGTCACAGAGCAGGTTGAGGCCTTGCATGCGGGTTGCAAGAGTGGAGTTTGACTTACAGATATGCAGCAGCTTCAACAAGGCTGGGTCTGCGATGGCCTTGTATGCCAGACACAGGTCACATCTGAGTGGTCTGTATGAGACTGAGTAGAGGGACAGGGCTTTTAGCCTATCTGTATAAGATAGGTGTTTGAGACCCTGGATTTTCCTGGTCAGGAACCTCTGTGGTCTCTCCAGCTGCTGGATGTGCTTGGCAAGGTACATGCCGAAGGGGCCATTGTACTCGATAATGGGTCTGATAAGGGAAAAGTACAGGGATGTTATGACCTCCTTGTTCCTGGATGAAATACCTTTACTTATGAGGTTGGCCATGTAGAAAACCTTCCGTACAACGGAGGCAATGTAGTGGTCAAAAGTCAGGTTGCTATCAACCTGGGTGCCCAAGTCCCTCACGACTGATTGTGTGCTTAGTACATTGTTATTAATGTGATAATTAGTGAGGATGCCATTTTCTCCAAAGGGGATAATGATGTCTTTCTTGGCATTCAGTTTGAGGCCATGCTTCTGGCACCAGTTATTAGTTTGGGTAAGGTTCTCTTGGAGAATGTTCACATCACTAGGGGAATTTAAAACAGTGCCCAGCTTGCAGTCATCTGCAGACTTGGTCAGCCAAGACCACTGGTTTTGGCTTGCACCTCAGAAAAGTATATCTCAAACAGTAGACGCACCAAGACTGATCCTTGAGGTACACCACTCATTAGGGGTTTACTACTAGAGGTGGCTTTCCCTATTTTGACTGTGTGGGTTCTATCAGTGAGCCAGTTAACTACCCATCTTGTAACACACGGGTTGATGCCTGGCTGGGAGAGTTTATCTATTATGCCCAAGTGGGGAATAATATCAAAGGCTTTGGCTAGGTCAAGTTAAGTGGTATGCACAATCTTCCCATCTTCCATGGCTTTGGTGACTGTTTTGAAGAAGTTGACCAAGTTTAACAGGCAGGATCTCCCTTTGACAAAACCAAACTGTGTGGGGTCAAGCGCTTGGAGGTTGCCAATGTCCTTGTTTACAAGGTCCATGATAATGCATTCCATGGCCTTGCAGATCAGGCTAGTTAGGCTGATGGGTCTATAATTACCTGGATCAGTGCACGCTCCACTTTTGTGTAGAGAGATGACAGTGGCTATCCTCCATTTGGCTGAGATGAAGCCAGTGCTCAGGCTTTGGTTGAATAGGGTGCCTAATGGAGCTGAGAGCTCATGCCTGAGTTCATGTAGGAAGCAGCCAGGGATGTTGTATTTTTTGTCTTTGTGAGGGCATTAAAGACCTGCTTTTTGGTGATGGGGGGCAGGTGCTGGGAATGCCCTGATTTACTGATAGGGGGGATGGGGGGGAGTTTTCACTGAATCTATCTGCCAGCAGGTTGGCTATAACTATGGTGTTTGTGTATGTGGTGTTCTTGACCACTAGTTCAGAGCAGATTTGGGTGTTATCTTTGAGACTGCAGATGTAAGCGAAAAAGGCCTTGTGATTGTCCTTAGTGGATGTGACCAATTTGGACTCAAAGTTAGCCTTGGAGGATTTCACCAGTGACCTTATTTACTTGTTCAGACAAAGGAGAGATTGCTTCCATCTTGGCACCTGCTCCTTCTTGATCATGAACAGCATTTTTTTTCCTTTTATTATAGAGTTTGTTTTTTGCTTCTGTCTACCAGACAGGTTTACTTTTCCTTGAGAAAGGTGATTTGTTCCTGTCAGGTATTGCGGAGTCCATACAGCTATGTAGATGCTCATATAGTTTTTTGTTGAAGGCTTGGACATTAGTGCTAGTTATGACTGAAGGGATGGTAGCTGTGAAGCTGCTTATATCTGCTCTCAGGAGATTGTAGTCAGCTTTGGAAAAAATTTTTTGTTTGACCTGACAGGGAGGGAGGGGGGGTTCACGGGAAATGGTGACTTTGAAAGTGATCGCTTTATGGTCGGATCTTACCAAGAAGGTGGCTACTCATGTTGTTTAGTACAAGGTTCAGGATATTTTCACCTCTCAAGGGAGTGTCGACCAGCTGATTCAATGCATTGGCATTAACGAAGTCAAGGAATCTGTGGGTGTTGATGTTTGGGCTAGACTAGGTCTTCTACTCTATGGTTGGTTAGTTAAAGTCACCCAGGATCAGGGTAGAGGGTTGAATCTTGATGGATTAAAGTAAGTCCAGATAGGTGAAGTAGTTGTACTGAGTCATGGTTTGGGGATCTGTAGCTAACCATGATTTGAATAGATGTTTTTTTAACAGTCAATTGCACTTGGAGTGTCTCCTGTGTGTTATACTGTTTAACCAACCTGGAGGTGTGTATGTCTTTGATAAATATTGAAATTCCACCTCTTTTGGCTTTGTAGCCCTCTGTTTGGGGTCTGAAGGTATGGTAGGATGAGTTATCTGGTAAGGCTGGGGAGCTCTCCATAGCTTTGAACCAGGTTTCAGTGACTGCACAAATGACAGCATCCTCCAGGGTGAGGAATGCTTGCAATGAGTGCAGTTTCATGCTAAAACTCCAAGTGTTTAGCAGCATGACCTTTAAATTTTGTTTAGAAGAATTTTTCACATTGTTAATATTGTGCTCATGACTTTGCCTAAAAAAGGCACTATGGAGGAGGCAAGAGCCTTTGCCAGAAGCCTGAAGCCCAGGGGAGACAAATGAAGGCCATCTCTGACAAAGCATCATGGTCTGTCAGTCATGTCCTCCCAGGCTGTCAAGACTGGATACCTTGGAATGACGCCAGAAACTAAGCCAAATGTTAAAGTCAATCATTTTCTGTTTGTATTGAGGCATCATTCTGGGTGATGGTAGGATGCTGCTTAAGGCTAGGGACATACCTGCCTGGGACACATATTCAGAGAGCTCAGTCATGTTTCTCTTCATATAGTCCAGAGAGGTACGTCTCACACATCTTGTCCACAGCAAAGAAAGTTCCTACTGTACCACCCTTAGTAATATCAGGCCAGAGAGAAAATATCATTCCTTATGTCCCAAACAAAAATAACTAGGTCTAACTAACACTCAACCCTTCCCTCTCCTTTACAGAACATATAGATGCTATCACTTCTAAGGTACTAACCCATCGCAAATTCTGCCACAGAATCAGAAATCGTCTGTCACCCACAGTAAGACTAGCTATAGCTTAAAATATTCTCTTACCATAACTGGGATATCAGTTTCCTTTTCTGGTGCTGCATTCATCTCAGGATACTAATAAAATTCAAATGTCTGAGAACAGGATCTGCATATTCATCCTCTTAGTAGATTCAGTGCAAGATGCTTGAAAACGCAAATTGGTTATCTGTGCCTAACAGGGCAACACCTCTCCCAGTTCCCTTACCTTCAGACCACTAAAACCTGATTACTGCCAGCCACTTAAATACAAAATTAGCATCCAGGAAAGCACCTATAATCTGAGAAGCTCCTAGAGTGTCATGCCTTTCAACTTTTAAGCCCAGGAAATCTGGTCAAAGCCACAAATAATAGGAGGATAAAGGGTCAATATCAGGGACAGATTTTAAATATTGCTCTTATAAACGTAGAAAGTCACTGGAATAACAGGTTTTGCACTGCCTTGCATTTTCTGAAGGGTATAAAATCTGAAACTCAAATTTATGTAATTTAGTAATTTCATTCCTCAGTGATTTGAAAGAAAACCACACATTTAAGAGTATCAGACCAAAAATATCAGTCCAAAATCTGGACATTCTGAAAAAATCTGAACAGTTGAGAGGTACAGTGGTAGCATTAGCCTGATCTGCATTCCATTTAAAACTACTGTTGGAGAAAAAAAGCCTTTTCTACTGGGACCCTCCACCTGGAACTATTTGCTTACTGAAATAAAAAATCAATAAACCATTGAAAATTTTAAGAAGGCAATAACAGACCACATTTGGACAGAACCTAAATGCAACTATTATCATAGCAATGGTTAATCTCTCTCTCTCTCTCTCTCTCTCTCTCTTACGACTGTACGTACAATATCCTAGGCTGAAGTTGAGACAATCAGTAGTAATAGGTATGACTAAAATGCATTGCTTTGTTTACATTGTGAATATATACAGCCTTTTATGTTCAAACTGTATTATAAACTATGTACTCTTTATATAAGTAAATCCTGATAAACTATATATTTATATATGCTGAAAAATCACCATATTTGCTGGGTATGGAGTTTGGGTCATGATTGTAAAGTGTCAGCAGACTAGTCCTCCTAATTGACTAATAAATAGTAAATAAATAATATAACATCAGAGATGGGACTGTTGGCAGAAAATGGGGAGCAGTAGAATGCGCTACCCTATTATTCCCTCAACCAACTATATCTATTTACAATGTTGTTGTTGTTGTTGTTGGTCTTTTGGATTTTTCCCGGTAAGGGGTCGCCACAGTGGAACTCTGGTCCACTAATGATTGGCAGTAGATTTTTTATGAAACTCCGAGGTGCCCAACCTACAATGAAGGCATGCCCATTTACGCACGCATGTCTTTTGAATGCTACCCAACCGCGGGGAGGACATGCAGACTCCACACAGAAGGCACTCCCAAGCCAAGCCGAGAATCGAATGGGAGAGCCTCTCGCTGTGAGGTAACAATGCTACTGCCGTACCACCGCGGCAATTTGCTTTTGATTATCTTATAACAGATAATTTATAACTATTATTTACTTAACAACCACTGCTTTATTTTCTATCTTTGTTACTTTGGCCTGGGTTATGGTAAGCAGGTGTACTGGGGCCAGTTCACTTAGTCAATTAAAAATAAAAAGAAAGAATGAACATAGCTTAAAAAAGAAGAAAACATAATGCTTATTTACTATTTTATAACAACTAAGTAATGCTTCATACATCACATGCTATTATAGCAATGTATATTGATCACTGTATATGACTGATTATGGCAAAATTTTTAAATCTATGTAGCTGCTGCAGTTTTCAGGTCACTTCTGAGAAGTGTCCTGGGACCAGCTGTGGTCTAGAGACAAAAGGATTAGAAAGTACAGAAAATAAAGGAGTGATGAGAAAGACAGGCACTGGTAGAAAGTAGATAGAATGCCTCAAAAATGGAGAACAGCGATGGTGAAAGAAGGCCAGAACTGACTTTTGCAGGAGGTAAGGCTAAGTAGAAGCATAAGTCTCGAGGTGGATGCAAGAGCCATAAGAATGGGGAAAGGACTTGGTGTAATGAGACAAACAGGCAAAAGTGATGTCTCTTGGCAATGCTTGGACTGGAATCATAGAGGATGATTCTAAACAAACAGTCTCATGTGGAGATTGTGGGGAAGAATGGGACTGTGGGAAAGGCAAGAAGGTAGAGCATAGCTATGATAATACTTGCATATGACTAGGATCAGGGTTCTGAGGACATATAGGACACTTAGAATGAATAGATGTGACTCAAATGCCTGGCTGCTTCAGGAGACTATTGTTAAGTGGGGTGGAATGGAAATAAGTGACTAGCCATGATCTGAATAGGTATAAACAGAACTGCCATTTTGTACCCATGTAATGGGACTAAGCATTATCTCATGCTTAACCACAAAATCCTGTAGAGGCAGTGCCCAAAAAAAAAACAATAATCCAAGTAGAAAAGGGACCAAGACTTTACTGGAAGAAACAATACATTTGGAAATAAAGGTAAAAGAAGCAAGAATCTTCCCTAATAAATGGATCAATAACCCTTGGAAGAAAGTTCTTTCTCTTATTGAGACTCTAAAGATCTCCACAATATCTTAGTACAAGAAGAAAGTACACTTGATATTTTTGTAACTGTGTAACTAATTCTATCGAAGTATCCTTTTTTTATATAGGCCATATGTATATATTGTATATAGTTTGTTCTTTGAATTATTCACAAACTAGTAGCATTTACATTTATTGTCTTTTTTGAAAATTAATAAAATTATTTGAAGAAAAAAAAAGAAGACCACAGTAAACCAAGCTGTTGATTCATTTTAATTTTTAAACAAAATATTTTTATGAGAACAATTTTCACAGCACTATTTTTAATAGTATGTGTTACCACTAGTTTTACCAGCAGATGGAGCTCTTACTTAATTTTTAACATATAAGGTATTTATTAATAGTAAGGAAATTGTATTTTTTGGGTCTATATTATATGTTCGAACTTTTAGAATTTCAAACACCATATGTTCGAACACAGATGTTCAAAATCCTAAAAGTTCAAACATATTAATAAAAAAAAAAAAAAAAAAAAAAAACACTTACCTGAGGAGTTTAAGCAGGGGCCAGGCTACCCCTGCATCCCCCACACCCCCTGCTCTTTAAATATACCAACTCCGAGATCGCACTTACACAGACTACACTGCAGAAAGGGAAGATTTCCCTTTCCTACACTGTAGCACGATCTCAGAGTTGGTATATTTAAGTAGGGTGCAGGGGGGGCTTGCCCCACTGTTTAGAGCGTTTTTTTTTTTTTGTATTTCGAAGTTATGAAACTTCAATCATTTAAGTTCGATCTTAAATGATTCGATGTTTTATAACTTCGAAATATTGATATAGGCCCGTATTTTTTATATAATACATTTTACTTTGCTTTTACCTTTTTAAACAATTATTTATAGATTTTTATACAACACAATATGTGTTTTTCCGTAACAGACTTGGGTTTAACTGCTTTACATAAATATATGTTTATTCATCTATGGTCTATGTACTTCGTTGCTGGGGTAAGCAACTGTGTTTTAATTGATTTTAATTAGTTAACTAGCCCTTATCTGTTTAAGCAAATGGTAGTATATAAATGTTTGTAATGATGATTTACTGCATCTGATGAAGTCTTTGGTTTGAGAAAGATGAAAACGCAGTGATCCCAGTTAAGTGTTTATGGTTTGTTTTGTTGCGTTTAATAAAAGCGAGTGGTTTGTCCAACAGCTCAGTTTATTGTTGTCTTCTCCTTTCGGTGCCTTTTCTACTTGGATTATTAGTTCATGCTTAGTTTGAAAAACAAAAATATAAATGGGATCGCCCTAAAGACAGGAAGGAGTTGAGTGTTATTAAACTGTTGAGTGAAAGTGACTAGATATATAAGAAATATAAAGGTGGGACATAATCTAGGAGTGTTATTCTGTTTTTCCTTTGCAAGAAAGGAAAATGAGAATTCCCTGACTAAACTCCAGGATATAAACATTTAATGAAAATATAATCCTTTTGGGGGATTTCAATCACCCAAAAATTATTACATGCACTAGACAGCATGAAGTAAATTGGCCCAAAACAACTAGGAGAAAACAGTACACCATATTGCTAGAAATAGCAATAACTTAGATATCATACTGACAAATATGGGATCTTTTCACTCCAAACCCACAGTTATAACCTCCTTGGTTAACAAAGATCATAACACCATCATTAAATTAAGAGTAAGATCAAACTCAGCTATATATAAATGACCCTTTCTATACTTTAAATAGAACAACAACACAATTAATGATATCAGTAGCATAGCTAGGGTATGGCAAAGGAAGCAACTGTCCTCATTTGAAAGTGTTAAGGGGCAAGATCAGCCACCAATCCATCATCCCAATTCCCAATCTTTTTTTAGTGCACCACAGTCTTATTTATTTATTTCAGTTTGATAACCGAGGAATTTCACTGGGCTTTGAAAGGCCTGTTTTCAGTGGAGGCCCGGGAAGATAAGCTCCATGACACAATTACAACAACAAGTCAATTACAAGTCAAAAAAAAAAAAGTAAAAATATTTTACAATACTAAATTAGATCCATCATTAAGAGAAAATTGTGCAGATCAACAGACATATAGTACATGTTACAGTGCAACTTAGTGAATTTAGTATAAGTAGGTGTTAGAATAAAGTATAGGTCTAGCGGTAGTGAAAATTTGTTCTATAAGCAGAGTGAACATAGTAAAGTATTTACAGAGAGTATATTAGTAATATAGAGGATGCAAGAGATGAGCAGAGTGAAAAGTGTGAGTGATGAATTACGGAGTGGGAACTCATGTGGGTGAAGAGCAGGGGCAAATCCACTTGGAGGATAAGTATGAGTGAAGGAGGGATTTGAAGTTGGTGGGATTTGCAGTGTTTCGAAGGAAGGGGGAGGGAGTTCCAAAGTTTGGATAGAGAGTAAGATAGCAGGAAGTGGCCAGGGGGCCGAGAAGGTCTGTGAACTTGTAATAGGTTTTGGTTTTCTGACCAAAGTGGGTGATTTGGAATATAGAGGGATAAGGTGGTGGAGAGAGCTGGATGGCTAGATGGTTTAAAGATGAGTTTGTGAGCTGTGGAGAGTTTTAGTAGGTTTAGGTAGTTTGGTAACTTAAGCCATTGTAGGGATTGGAGAAAGAGGTAGTGATGGGATGAATATTTGGAGTTGGTAGCAAATTGGCTGATTTTATTATAGCAGGATTTTAGCTTGGACTGTAAACTGAGTTGGAGGTTAGTGAGCAGGGGGGCACCATATGTGAGAGAGGGGAGAAGGTAGGAGGAGGCTAAGGTCTTTCTGGTTGCTGGAGTGAGGAAGCAGTTATGTTGATACAAGAGTCCTAATTTCTGATGAGTTTTTTTTAATAGTGGTATTTATATGGATGTCAAATTTTAGGTGATCATCAATGATGACACCAAGGAGCTTTGGGTGAGATACAATTTCAATGGGGGTGTTGTTTTGGGTTAGTATAACGAAGGAGGAATTATCAATGGTGGAAGTTCTGGGGGGAATAAATACCATTAGTTTAGTTTTGGTTGAGTTTAGGGCAAGGTGGCTGTTGTGCATCCAAGTTTCAGTTTTTGAAAAGGCTAATTGGGTTTTTAATAGTAAGTCAGAGGGTGTGTCAGCAGTGCAGATGATAGCTGAATCATCTGGATATTGAATTACAGAGGAATTGGTGATGGAGAGATGAAAGTTGTTAATGAAAATGTTGAAAAGAAGAGGGCCTAGCACAGATCCTTGTGGTACACTGTGGGAGTATGTAGGAAGGAGGAGATTGAGGATTTCCATTTTACTGCTTGGTGTCTTTCAGATGGGTAACTAGAGAACCAAGATAGTGTAGAGGGAGAAAGGGTGAGAGTGGAAAGTTGGGATAAGAGTTTGGGATGGGAGACAATATCAAAGGCTTTAGATAGGTTTAGGAATAAGGAAGATACTAGTTTACCAGTGTCACGAGCCTGGTTTCTGAATTCAAGGAATGACAGAAGAACTGTAGTGGTACTGTGTCCAGGGCAAAAAACATGTTGGGTAGGGGTGAGGAGGTTATTGTGGGTTAAATGTGACATTAGTTGGGCATGAATACATTTTTCTAGTATTTTTGAGAGTGGGAAGAGGATAGCAATGGGCCTAAAGTTTGTGGTATCGTAGTTTTTACCCCCCTTGTGGAGTGGAATGATGAATTCATTTTTCCAGACAGATGGGATGTGGGATTCTTGGATGGACCTGTTTATTAAAATGGAAATAGGTAGGGCAATGCTGTTGGCTGCAAGTTTGAGGAAGAAAGGGGGTACGTTGTCTGGTGCAGTAGAGCAAGGTTTTAGTTGGCTGAGGAGTTTTTTTATTATACTTGTGGGAACAGGGTTGAGTTTTGAAGGAGGATGGATATTTTGTGCTGTCAGAAGGATGTGATGAGGTTGGGGAGTGAGAGCTAGGAAGAAGGTTGGGGAAGGAGGTGGTTAGTTTAGCTATACAGTCCACAAAGAAGGAGTTGAATAATGTGGCAGTATCAAGTTCAGAGAGGTTTGGGTTGGGGCAAGGGTTGTCTTTGTTACCGGGATGGAGGAGAGAGGAGATAGTATTCCAGAATTGTTTTGGGTTGGAGGGGTGTGCAGATTGTAGTTTGGTGTAGTATGATTTCCGGTCTCTAGTTATTAGTTTTTTATGGAATTTCAGAGCTGTTTGTATTCTACTAGGGTAGTGGGTAGTTTGTTTTTGTGGTATTGCTTCCACTTTTTATCCCTTAGTATCATGGTTTGTTTAGTTTCTTTAGATAACCAAGGAGATATTTTAGATTTGACTTGTTTGGTTCTGAGAGGAGCATGAAAGTTAAGTATATTTAGAAAGGTTTCATTAAAGTAGGTGATAGCATTATTGAGGGGCAGGGTTTTTAAGGGGGTCCAATTGAGTAGGTTTAGACAATCCATAAATCTTTGTGGGTTGAACTTAGAAAGGTTATGGGTTTGGATGTAGTGATGTTTGAGGAGTAGAGATGGGTGCCGATCAGCAAAGGCAGGTAGGTGGTCACTGATAGGATCAGGGAGGGTGCCAGAGGATGATATTAGATTGGGGTGGGATACTAATATCCAGTCAAGGGTGGTGCCTGAATCTCCATTTTTGTTAGGTCTGGTAGGGGCATTAATTATTTGGGTAAAATTAAAGAGGTTGATTGTATGAGAAGGAGGTTAAGAGTTGATGTTAGCCCAGTTAATATTTACGTCACCTAGGATATAGGTTTCCTTTTTTGAAGGTGGAAGAGAACCAGGAGAGGATATCTTCAAGTACTGGAATGTTATTGTTGCCTGGAGGAATGTAGAGGGTGGCTAGGCATATAGTTTTGTGATTGTTCATCTTTAGAGATGCTATGGTTAATTCTGAGTTAGAGAAAGTAGGGATAGGGTTGGTATATGGTGTTACTGTGTAGGAGGAGGAGTAAACTAAGGCTACTCCACCTCCTTTCTTGATGGGTCTATCACTGTGGATTATTTGGTAGCCTGGTGGAAGTATTTCACTGTCAGCTATATATGGTTTAAGCCAGGTTTCTTTGATAGCAACAATGTCTGGGTGATTACGGAAGAGGCAGGCATGTAAAGTAGGGACTTTATTGTGAAGGCTTTGTGCATTAATTGTTATGAAGTGAATGGATTTAGGAAAGTGGGGATGTGAGGGGGTGGAGACATTATTGAAATGAGAGTTGATGGGGCCTGAGTTGGGATGGATATCACCTGACAGAGAGAGGGAGGTAAGATGAAGTAATTGTATTAAGAGGTTGCTAGTAGATTGAGGGTGTCTGTAGGGATCTTGGGCTGATTTGTTTGGGTGTGGTTGGTGGGGAAAGATGGGTGTTGGTATGCCTGGAAAGATTTTGGGTTGAAAAGGGTAGTGTAATAGGGGTAGAGTTCAGGAGTAAATGAGGAAATAAGGAGTAATGTGTTAGGGATCTAAGTTGGAAATTGGTTGTATAGTGTGATAGTGTGATATAAGGGGGGGTGAGGAAGTTGTGTCAGGTAGGAGAGGGTTATTAAGAATGCTAGTAGTGTTAAAGTCAGTTGAAGAGATGTGGGAGGGGACATAGTGTAGGTGGGTAGGAGCTAGTATTGTAGAGTGACTAGTGTGGATGTTGTTTGAATGGGAGAGTAATGGAATGGGAGGAGGAGTAAGGGATAGTTAATTGTGGAGGTAGTGGATGAGGGGGGGAATAGGGGACAGGGAGGGGAGCGAAGTGAGCCCAGAGGGCAAACGGAGCAGGTTCAGACCCCCAGCAGAGGTGAGCGCCAAAAAAGTATCAGTGAGTGCAGGTAAGGGTAGGACACTGATAGTATTGCTGTGCTGTCTGATAGACAGTCATTTAAGTAAGTGGATAGGCAAGAATTATGAGGATGACAATTAAATTACACTATTTTGCTTTACTTAATTGAGGGGGTTGCTAGATCTAGGAAAGGGTACTGAATCAGTAGCGAGCAGCAAGGTGCCTTAATTAGGCTTAGGTGCTGGTTAGGAGGACAATGTGGAGCTTTGCTGCCACATAGTGGAGAAGATGGGGTACTACAGATAGAAGAAGGGGGGGGTATCCCTGCGAGTGTGCATGCTGTCGGGACTCTATTATATATATAGACAAAATCGCTGCAATTTTAATAATGCTGTAGTGCACATAGGAGTTTAAAAAAACCTTACATGGATGTTTTGGTAGACAACACACTTTCTCCTGGGGATGCGGGTCCACCGGGTTGCTGTTTCACTCTGGGTCAATTGTTCTCCTGGGTAGAAGGGAGTTTTAGATCATACAGGTTTCTCCTGGGGATGTGGGTCCACCGGGCTGCTGTTTCACTCTGGGTCAATTGTTTTCCTGGGTAGAAGGGAGTAAAACCAGTATTGTATTTGCAATCAAACTTAAGTGCTGTAACATCCATGTGGGGCATAAACTGTAGCAACTGCTCTCTATATTGTGGCAAGCAGTTTCTTACAGTTTAAAAGTAAAAAAAAAAAAACTTGGCACCATTGCACTCAGTGTGGAGTATGAACTATAGCAGCTGCTTACAACATTTGAAGCAAGTAGTTTGCTACAGTTTAAAACATAAAAGATTTGTTTCTTGTTGTTTTTTGTGTTTTAATAAAACCTGAGAACTGTAGCATTCTGTGCAGGGCAAAAACCGGAGCAATAATTGGTATTGCATTTGCAGTCCAATCTGAGCACTGTAGTGCTTCATGCAGAGTCTAAACTGTAGCATGTGACAGTTTGTAACAGTTTAAAATTATTTTTTTAAACAGAAACCTGAGTGTTATCACATTCTATGTGCTGTATGAGCTATAGTGACTGCATGTTACATTTGAAGCAAGTAGTTTGCTACAGTTTAAAAGAAAAACATTTTTTTCACTAAAATGAGAGGAATGGGGGCAAAGCCTAGAGATAAGACCTGATTGGCTGGGCAGGAGGGAAGGGGGATGTCTTTTATCTGGCCTCCTGGATGGTGTGCCAGAAGAAGGAGCAGACTCTTTTTTTGCTCTTTATATGAAGAGCTGAGGGGGTAGGGCACTAGTTTGTGGTATCGTCACAAGGTGCTGGTTAAGTTGGCTGTACATCTAAATTATATACTTACAAAAACAAAGTAATATTATCCTCAATCACACAAATATGTATGATCAAGATACTATCAGTGAGTTCTATGATATTATTAACTTTTGCATTCAAGATACACATGTACATATACATTCAAAAAACAAGTTAACAAAATCACAAATTGCGTAATTTATACAACAGAAAAAAGAACTCTAACTTAACTTCCAAAAACCATCCCAGTCATAAAAACAACCCTTAATTAATAAAGTGTGATAACTACTTACTTTTTCATCAAATCTTCCAAATCTACTGGAAATTGAGTCTGACCTCAAAAGCTGAAGTAATAATCTTACCTATACAGAAGCAAGTATGGGTCAGGGTCATGACTTAAAAGGGTCTATTGACCAAGCCAGTTGACAAATGTCAAAATAAAAATAAATTAAAGATGGGGACTAACTTCTATCTGGATAGGTAGTCACATCATAGTCAAACAATTTTAGATCCATCAACCTGAGTAGTACGCTATGTAAAATCTTGGCGAGACTCTTAATGGACAGTATCCAAAATGATACATGGGACCTATTTCTGTGAGATATAGAACAATGTTGGTCTGTGAATATGTGATCTTTCTTTAAGCATCTTAAAGAAGTTGCTCAAGGGAAAATATCAAATCATGGTCAAGGAATGAATGCATGCCTCTTATCTCAACCTTACAAAGGCATGATATACTATTCCACAAAAGGGAAAACTGTCAAGTTAAAACTAATAAGTGACTATACTTAAATAGGTAAAACAGTGGTTAACCAATAGGACATAGCTAGTACCTGCCTATTGCTACAGGGGTTTCCAGCAGTGTCTAATGTGGCTCTGTAATAGAACCACTTATTTTTGGATCATACCTCTCAACTGTCCAGACTTCTGCCTTATATATATATATATATATATATATATATATATATATATTTTTTTTTTTTTTTTTTTCCGGAATATCAGTCAGAAAATAATAACATACATTTGAGTTTCACACTTCGCACCTGTCAGAAAATTCATGTTAAATACAAAACATTTTATTCTAGCTACTTTCCAAGTTTATAGGAACAACATTTAAAAATTGTCTATATTTCTGGGATTTTATCCCCACATTATTTATGGCTTTGTCCAGATTTCCTATACTAAGAGGTTGAGAGATACGTTTTAGATTATTTTCCTTAAATATAAAACTTAGGAAATGGGCCGTAGATAACTAAATAAGGTGATAACTACAAAACTAGTAATAAAGATAAGTAATTCTATTAAAGAACAGCAGCCAAAACTGATTTCTTAAACATATGGCATATCTTGAACTTTCCCACATTACTAATGTCTCTTTATCAATGTTAGCATTTTTTTTTTATTTTCTAACATGTTATACCTAAAATGCCTGAAAGGGGACAGCCATGTTGTGTTATTTTGTTCTGTAGCCAAGGCGTTTGTCTCCCTGATGTCATTTTATATGGACAGAAAGACACCTGTGATGAGGAAATCATTTGCTGTCTCTCTCTCTCTCTCTCTCTCTCTCTTATTCTCTATCTCTCTCACTTTCTCTCTTTCCCTCTCTCTCTCTCTCTCTGTATATATATTACAGCCTAACCTAGCTTTCTTAAGCTACAGGAGCCAGTGTCCTGGTACTGCTGGAACATTAAGTTTAGTACCTAACAGTGTCTTAGTCCCTCCCTTATTTGAAATCTTACCTCTGCTCCTTGCTGGGCTCCACATTTAACTAACTTTATATCTTTAAATTAGTATAGTGTCTGTGCTTTTCCCCATGCTTGCTAAGCAGCCTACAGCATTTTTTTCTTTGTGCCTTAATTTCCTTACCCACCAAGCTATAATTTATATATTTTGCCACTGGGTGACACTGCTCAACCACTTATAGTGTAAAGATCACATATCATTTTTCTTTTCTCTCCCAAGCAATCCCCACACTCTCATAGTATATTTACCCCACTGGCCTGCTTTGACTTGTGCATTGTTTTATTACCTTTCTCCCCCTACACTCCCCAGCCTAGGCTCTCCTATGCTGTTCCTGTACTTCCTCTAAGCTCCCACGTTTCAGCTACAACTGGCTGATTGGCTTCCACCGGCTGCCTTCTCTATGGCTCCCAAAGATACTAAAAAACTTATGCTACAAAGAGATAAATCCTGGAAAACATATCATCAAAACAAGCAGCCAGAAACTTTTCTTAAATATAAATAGCTCCGCAACCTCACTAAAAAAACAAATCATCAGAGACAAAAAGTCCTACTATATCAAACTCCAGTCTAATCAATGAAAAAACCCCAAACATTTCTGGAATTCCATTAATTCTCTTTTCAACCCAGGTACCAAAAACAACCCCTGCCCTGACACCAGCAAATCTGATCCTGAAATAGCCTCTATATTCAACTCCTTCTTCACCAACTCCATAGCAGAACTGACCAAGACCTTCCCTAATAATAACCCTTCCTCTCAATCTATCCAATCTTCCTCATCCCCTACACCACCCTCTGCACCCAATCCTCCTCCAATATTTGAATGTAAACCCATCTCAACCTCCCACATAAAAAATTACTCTCTAAATTAAAACCATGCTCCATTGCCCCTGACAATATCCCATCTTCCTTCCTAAAAATAGCCGCAGAGGGTATCGCTCTCCCCATTAGCATCTTGATCAATAGATCCATGCAGGAATATTATGTGTCCAAATTATGGTCTGCTGCCTTTATTCTACCTCTCCATAAAGGAGACAAAAACAATAGCATCTCTAACTACCACCCCATAAATATCCTCTCCCCAATCTCAAAACTTCTGGAGAAATGCATCCACCTTCAGCTTATGCCATTCCTAGCCAATCACCAACTAATCACTCCAACCCAGCAAGGCTTCCGACCTGGCCATAGTACTATCACTGCCCTCCTCTCCTTCTTAGACACAATAAATCTGGCCTGTGACTCTGGAAAAATAGTATCAATAGTTCTACTAGATCTGTCCAAGGCATTCGATACCATCTCCCACATCCATCTCTTGAACCATCTATCTATCCTGAATCTCTCCCAGAATACCTTATCCTGGTTCTCAAGCTACCTTTCTGACAGGTCTCAAGCTGTGAAATGGGGAAAAGGCACCTCAACCTTCCTTCCTACCCCCACTGGGGTACCCCCGGGATCCATACTCGGTCCAATGCTATTCAACATCTTTATTAATGATTTCCACAAAGTCATACCCAACACCAAAATTGTACAATATGCATATGATTCAACTTTAGCCTGCTGCACCTCTAACCTCTCAGAGCTTCAAACAGTGACCCAAACTGCTTTCTCCACCACTGAAACTTTAAAACTCAGCTAAATTCCTACCTTTCCTCTAACAGGAAATGCAACTGCACTTTCCCCACCTATCCTAACAATCAATCCACCCCTTAAACTCCTGACTAACTCTAAATACAAGCTAACCTAACATAAATGTACATATTGTAAATAACATAATTCTACTTATAAATAACCCATCCCACCTTTTTTCTCTCTTTTCCTTCTAAGGCTTTATTCTCCCTCTCAATTAAGTTACCACTGCCATCCTAAATATTTAGGTATTATGTAACCAAAGAATGTATTCATGTTCTCTAGCATGAAATAAAATTGTAATTGTTTCTTCTTTACTATGATTGTATATGTAACTAAACTATGTAATGAGGAACATTTCTCCCCGGGCCTCCACTGAAAATGGGCTCCCTGAGTCCAGTGCACCTCCCCGGTCATCAAACTGGAAATAAACAAATATATATATAATATATATATATATATATATATATATATATATATATATATATACCAGCTTGTAATGGTCCTGTGATTTCTTACCTTTAACTGTCACCATCAGCCCATCTTTTTCATTACTTTGCTTCCATCTCTGATAAAGCAGTTTAATGAACATGTAATGAACATTGAATGTTAGGCTTGGAAATGCAGCTGAGTTAATTGCTGTTTTCAAACTGCAACTGTGGTTGTGTCCAAGTGTAAGAAATCTAATCCACTGGTTAACATGTGTTACTTAGGCTGAGCTGGCTTGTGTTGCACTCACATTTTAACATTATAGTATATAATGCAAAACTACTGCAACAAACACTATGAGAAGACGTGAAGCTTTACAGAAAATGCAGTATAGGGAAAAATGCAAATCAAATATTGACAGAAAATCAAGAGAGTAAGATGAAGATATTTCCCTTCTTTGTATCACTCTTAGGGCTTGATTAAAGGAAAATACTACTAAACTGTTAAAAAAATAAACTAATATATGAATGAAGTTTTTTGTTGTTGTTATTCATTTACATCTGCAAACTAAGTCTGAAATTCATGCTTTATTTAAACTGTAAACCATGTAGCTCAAGACTACATTATCTACTGTGGTAAAATGTTGGTATTCTGTGACTGATAAGGCACATTAAAATACCCATGTTAAAGAAGCATTATTTTTAATGGCTCTGAAGATAAAATTAATGACTAAACCTAATTAATCTTTCTTCTGCTAGCCTTCATGATATAAAATACGATAAAACAAATATGTGTAAGAAATGTGAGATTTCACAAAAAAAGTGAAAAGAAACAAGTTCAAGCACAAAAACAAATGAAATAATTGTTAAATGGTGTTTTACCTATGTGTTGCACTTTTAGTGTTGAATTACAGAGAAGTAAAACACTTTCTGGGGAAAAAAATAATAACATTTGGATTGAGATCTCCTTTAAGGATACAGGATATCTCCAAGATGGCCTACAAAAATGCATACCCACTACAGTGGCAACAATCTCACTTTTAATGTCAGTAAATGTAGTATCTTCCCTTTTCTGGTGATTGAACCCAGGACCCCCCCCCCACACACACACACACACACACACATACTGTGCAACTGTCACTGCCACTGAACCTGTAAGGAGTCTCTGGATAGTCAGCTATCTGTTTTCCTCCAAAAGTATGTTTTACATTCAACTAGAAAACCATCATCAATGTGATTTTTTTTTTTTTTTAAATATACAAGTATCCAAAGGTGTACAGACCTTGAACGTAGTATTGTATTAACAACTCAAAATAAAATGAAAACTTAAACCCTTGGTAAGGAATGATTGTAGGACCACTGCATTTCATGGTAGGTAGCTAATCACCCAAAGACTACTTGTTGGTCCCTTTGGCAGATATTATTATTAAGCTCTGCAATGATTTTGGGAATTGTAATAGCATTTCTATGTTTGATAGTTCTTCTATACCCAGAGCTGACAAACTGACAAAATGGCTAAGAAAGGCTATGTTCATAACTACATTGACTATAATGAAAGATACTTTCATATTCCCTAACTCAAGAAGCTAAGAATTGAAGGTCTGTTCCAATATAAAGTCTTCCTGTTTGGTCTTATATTGTACCATGGATATCTTCCATGGGCAGATATACAAGGTTGTTAAATCTCTTGACCCCTACGCCACTGTATATATAAATGACAGTAGACCAGAACTCATATCTACTGAATATACAAGACATCCTGAACTCCCTTAAACAAGCAGATCATACAGTTATTCCCCTGAAATAACTGAAGTAAAATATCAAGGCTATGTGGGTGAGGGGACGACTATAAAACCTTAAAAAGAGAAAGTGGAGACAGTAGAGGATTGGTCAGTTTCTCAGACAATAAAACAAGTGACAGCCTTGCCAGGTGAGGATGGTCATTACAGGAAGTCTGTGCCACACTTGACCATCATTGCATGCCTTCTCACTGGCCTGACTAGGGGAAATATGCCTATAAGGGTTAAGTGGACCCTAGAAGCAGAGGCTATCTTCCACCATTTGAAAACATACTATTATAGGAACCCATACTGGCATCCCCTAATTTTACTAGTCATTTAATAGTTTACAGAGATGCAGCGGATGTGGCTATTGTCCTTACAGCCTTTCAAATTTAAAGTTCATTATTGCCCTTTTAGCACCACCACAACACTGATATTCTGCCTAGGGCTTACTGATCACCCCATGACCTTGAAACCAGTGGGTTCAAGTTAGTAATATCAAATGCAACAGAGTGCAAGTTCTCCCTAATAAAGTATGTGAAGGGCTTTTATAGTACACTGAAGTCCTTTAATAATGCATTATATTACTTGTGCATATGGGAAAGATGCAGAATTCTAAGAATAACTGACAATTACATAAGGTATAAGTAAAGGATGTATATAAAACTGGGGTTTGGATTACCTTAATTAAAGTAGTTGAATGGATCCACAGGAGTCATGAACTATGAAAAAAATACAGGTTCAGACCATCAGTGATGGAAGAGACATGCTTTTTTTCAAGGAATGGATACAAGAGGCAAACCTGGTGCCTTATTTCCTGGAGTCAATTAAAACCAAAGATTCTGTGGTGACTTTAATCTTATTCAGCACATGCATTATTAAAGGTATTGTTCAAACATTTTCTGTTTAGAATACAGATAGTTTATTTTGACAAAGTCAGCCTGTTTTCCTTTAAATTCTACAAAAGAATTTTTTTATAATCAAGATTTCAGTTTCAGCTGCTTAATCTTACATAATACATATATAAACCTAAAATCCATCCCAAAAAACCAAAAATCAGCCTGAAACCAAAATCCTGAAAAAACAAAAAAAAAAAAAAACTGAAAATCTCCAAAAAAAAAAATCTGAAAAAAAAAATTAAAAAAAACAAAAATAAACAAAAATAAAACTAAAATAAATATAATGCTAAGATACTGACCTGACACCCTACTCCCTACCTAACCCTACTAACCCTCACCTAACGGTCCGTCACCCTTCCACACCACCTGACCCAGCCCTAAACCTAACCTAACCCTAATATTTAATATTTGTCACTATTGCTGCATACATACCCTCGGCTCAACCCTAACACTCCTAACCCTTAAAAACTAAAAAACCAAACATAAAACCAACCACACAGCCACCTGACCCTAACAACACCACTAACAATACAATAGCAACAAATGACATCAGTATGTCTATTTTGTGTTTTGTTTTTTTTTTTTTTTTTCAGTTTTTTTTTCTTTCAGGATTTTTTGCTTTTGGGCTTTTTTGATTTTCAGGGATTCTGAATTTTCAGGCTTTGGTTTCAGGATTTTTTTTTTTCAGGCTTATGATGTTTCAGGCTTCTGAATGGGAACCATAAACCTATATACATACATATATAATACATATATAAACCTATAAACCTATATACATAAATATATATATATATATATATATATATATATATATATATGCGTGTGTGTGTGTGTGTGTGTCTATCTGTCTGAGCACGGGTCTACTTCAGAAGACTGAAAAACCAAAAGAATGAATCTCAAAATACTGAAAACATTTTAATGCAAGGGACAAGTCCCCCCCCCCACACACACACACACACACACACACACACACCTGCTAATTATATATACCAACTCCAAGATTGTAAAACAGTGGAGTAGGGGCAAATTCTATCATTAAGTATTTTGAGATTCAATCTTTTGGTTTTTAAGTCTTCTGAAGTAGACCCATATGAGTACACATGGTGAGTGTCCGAGCTGTCTTATCTAATGGTAGTTCTATGGGAAGGGCTTTTTTTTAAGTTAAGATACGTTATGTTTATGGGCAGGGGCAGGGCTAGGGTTAGACTTATCAAGTATTACTAAGGTGGTATACTGGGGCCAAGTATGCAGGAAAACATCAGGGTTTTCTCCATTAGAAAAACAGCATTTGAAGCCAGTGAAAGCAAACACGTAGGCTGGGGCAAACCTGGGAGATGACATGCACCACTATGTATTCAGTAGGTATGCACCAGAAGGAATCTAAGTAAACCAAGGAGCCAGCAGACCATAAGGCATAATGGAGTTTGAGGTGAAGCCAGCTACAACCAGCTGAGTACTTATGGTGCATGTGTAAAATAAATTAGAGTGCTTTCTTTTAAAATGTGGATGAATTTATAGATAAAATAATGAATAATGTGATGTAAGCTTTTTTAACGTATTTAGACTGGTGCCTTAAGTTCCAAATCATCTGTTTGCCTGTCTGTGTGTCTGTACATTTAATTTTTATAGGAATTTATCTCCATCTGAAATACCTGGGAAGAAAAGCATGTAAAAATCACATGAGTATGGAATAATTAATATAGATGGATAAAAAACAAATTTCTTCATTAAATAAATATATTACTAATATAAACAAGTAGGATATAAGTAGCCTGATTAGAACAATCATTTATATAGCACAGGTTCCTGTAGTAGCTGTGGTTGAGTAAAATCGTGAAAAGCAATTTGTAAAATAGAAGATATACCACTAACATAAAAGAGAGAGGTATATCTGGATTATGAATTGTGTCAATTTACTGAGGTGTGACAGGACACAGCTTAGAAGTGGATGACATGATGTTAAGGAGGAGGCTGGGCATCCTATGTATCCAGATGACAAGATGGAAGGGCAGTGCAGCAAAGCCATTTGGCTTGGGATCCAGAATCTACTACTCAGGACAGACAAGAAATGATGTGGGAACTATGGTGAGGGAGAAGCTTCAGAAGGCAGTGAGGGATATCATCAGAATTAGTGGCAGACTCATGGCAATCAAACTCCAGCCTAATGATAGGACAGTATTCATAAGCTCAGCCTATGCCCCACAGCAGGGCTGTGATAGTAAGAAAAAGAGTGCATTCAGACAGCAGCTGCAGGATCTAACAGATAATAAAGGACAACATGTATTGGTATTGATAATGGGTGAATTGAATGCACATATCAGGACAGTCAGAACAGGATACGAGGACTGCCTGGGCCCACATGAGCGGGGCAACAGGAATAAAGAAGGAGAGGCCATTCTAGACTTCTGTCTGGCAAATGACTTGATAGTAACCAAAACATGGTTCAGAAAAAGAGACAGTTACAAGATTACATACAAGACTGGCCAACATGCAACTCAGGTAGACTTCCTCCTAAGAAGGAAAGGGCACTGGAGTAGAATCAGTGAATATAAAGTTATCCCCAGTGAAACATTCGGCCCACCGTATAAACCACTGGTTGCCACAATCAGCTGCAAGCAGTAGTCAGAGAAGGCTCTAAGGTCAACCTAGACTAGACTGAAGGCTAGGAAGTTGACTGGGCAGAAAGCATAATAGTTCAAGGAATTATTTAGGGATCGAGCACCTCAAGAAGAAGAGGAAATAGGTGGAGTTGAAGAAGAATGGCAGTGCCTCAAAACAGCATGTTTGAGGTCTACAGGACAGATATATGGCTGAGATGGGTATAGAAATAAGATACATAAGGAAAGATGGTGGTGGAATGCAGACGTCCAGGAAGACATCCAAAGAAAGAAGTGCAGGAAAAAGTGGGAGATAGAAAAGATAGACCAGGCTAGGAAGGAATACTGGTTGGCTAGCAAAGAAGCTAAGAAAGAAGTTGCAATAGCAAAGAACAAGGTATCAGAGGCACTCTACTAACTTCTGGAAAGTGTCACAGTAAATGGCACAAAGAAACTATATCAGGTTGCAAGGAAAAGGCAGAAAGATAAAGAAGATAGTCAGACACCCTTCATAAGGAATGCCAGCAACAACTTGCTGACCAGTGCACAGGACATCAAAGGCAGATGGAAGGAGTACTTCCAGCAGCTTGAGAGTTAAGAAAACCCCAGAAAGGTACTGACATGACACAGTCTACAATGAAAGAAGACAAGGAACCCAATCTAGAAGCAAGAACAGCACTTAGGAGAATGGAGGCAAGGAAAGCAGCATGGTCAGATGTGGTCACAGTAGATATGGTAAAGATGCTGGGTGAAATAGAGGAGAAATGGCGCCTGAGGGCACTCATATCAGTATGGAGAAAAAGGCATATCCCAGATGACTGGAGAATAAGCACACTAGTGCCAGTGTTCAAGAACAAAGAGGACATTCACAACTGTGGGCAGTATAAAGGTATGAAACTCCTCTTACATTGCATGTAAGTTCTGGAGTGGGTGACTGATAAAAAATATGCAAAGTACTAGAAAGTAGGATGGGAGATGGAGCAGTTTGGGTTTAGATCAGGATACAACACCATCAACCCAATGTTTGCACTGAGCCAGATAATTAGAAGAAGCTAGAGATGAGTCCAACTGGGCATTCCTAGACTTGGAGAAAGCACATGACAAGGTTCCTAGAAAGCTGCTTTGGCAGTTCTGTGGTGGTTTGAAGTCCCAGAAACATTGGTAGAATTTGTGCAAGCTATGTACAAGGAACCAATGACTCAAGTACAGACAGTGTTCAGTCTCACAGAGGGTTCCCAGTGGGAGTGGGTGTGCACCAGGGTTCACCTCTGAGCCCACTGCTGTTAATATGGTGATGGACTACATTAGCAAACAAGTCAGAGGGGACAGCTCAACAAAGTAGCTGTATGCTGATAATGTGTCATTACAAGCAGACTCTGAACAAGAACTTCAGCAAAGGTTAGGAGAATGGAATGCAAAACTGAAGGCACATGGGATGAAATGGAGTACAGATAAGACAGTTGTAATGGCGGCAAATAGTGGAGCTCAGCAGTAGCTAAAAATTGAGATAGAAGGGAAAATAATGGAACAGGTTAACAGCTTAAAAATTGAGATAGAAGGGAAAATAATGGAACAGGTTAACAGCTTAAAGTATCTGGGAGGGGTGGTTGAGAAGGAAAGTCTGAACAAGGAGGTCAAAATTAGAATCTGAGGGACTGCAGCCAACTAGCACAGAGTGTCATGCATATTTTATGACAGAAGAATGACAGAGAAGCTGAAAAATAAAATATACAAAACAGGTTATGACTAGTACTACTGTATGGTACAGAAATCTGGGCAGTAACAGTAGAGCAGTTAAGGAAGCTAGAGGTGATGGAAATAAAGTGCCCGAGATGGGTGGTAGGATGCACACTGTGAGGCAGAGAGCAGAAGCTAAAGTAGCTCCAATTGCAGAAAAGTTCGAAGAGAATAGATTATGGTGGTCTGGACATGTATGCATAAAAAGAGAAGACAATCTGGTGAAGAAGATTTGGGACAGACAGGAAGAAGACAAGAGGAAATGTGGGTGTCCAGCAAAGAGGTGGATGAGTTGTGTGAGAGAAGATCTGTGATAGTCAGGCATGAGTGCCAAAGAAAACAGGAAAGTGGCATTGAATAGAGTGAGAGAAGGATGGCAACAGCTGACACAACACCCTGACCCCTATGTAGAAAATGAGAAAAAGGGGGTTGTTGATGATGATGATGATGAAGATTACTGAAGTGTGTGCGTGCTTGTGTGTGTGCATGTGCATGTGTATGTTCAATGCACACACACACACACACACACACACACACACACACACACACACACACACACACACACACACACACACACACACACACACACACACACACACACACACACACACACAGACACACACATATCTATATATATATATATATATATATATATATATATATATATATTGGGGTTCCATTCAAGTGGTCTATCACTTTATCTAGTAGCAACTGATTTATAAAAAGTTATCTAATCACAGTTGATCTAATGATACTCCTTAGTGCAGTTTACCACTTATGCCTATGATGATGACGAAAGCTTATGATGTTGATCAATAGATTTAGTTTTCCTCTATATTTATAAGTAATACTGAAGTTTGCTTTACCAGCATGTGTTGGATTGTGCAAGCTGATGGTGCAGGTGCACTTTGAGTGCTTTTTTCACTTTATTCCATGGTAGTATGACTGTAGATTTATCACACCCCACCCCCTACATGGGGAGTACAGATGTGCTTGTCTCCCTGCAAAAACACTTGTTTTTGTCTTTTACATTATGCTGAGCTCAGTGTAGTTTGTTTAGATCAACTGTATTAGATCATTTGTGTTTTGACATTCTGTATTTAGATCAAATGGCAT
>NC_056734.1:751191010-751258510 GCF_019279795.1 Protopterus annectens
GTGTGTGTGTGTGTGTGTGTGTGTGTGTGTGTGTGTGTGTGTGTGTGTGTGTGTGTGTGTGTGTGTGTGTGTGTGTGTGTGTGTGTGTGTGTGTGTGTGTGTATGTGTGTGTGTGTGTGTCTTATTAGTTACGGGTGTCAGCCAAAAAGAATAAGGAACTCCATTTTAAATCAGCCAGTTCCTTTTTCTCCAAATGCGACATTATGTGTCACATGATAATACATCTCTGTTTTGGGGCTAATCTCCTCAGAGTATGATATAAGCATTAGCTGCATTCTGATTGGCAGAAAAAGATATGACACAGTATTAGTGAATGTTGGAAATTATACTTTAAATGACTTCTCAGCCCATAAGTTGAAAGTTGTCTAAATTTTGGGGTACTCAAATAGTAAACACAGTCCAGACAGTGAAACGTACTTGTTTGTTACAAGATTGTTTAAAAATACATCCATACTTGGGTGGTACAGGCACCTGTCGTTATCTTTTACTTATACTAGCCTAGTTAAAAACTGTTTAGGAATATTTACTGAAAGCAACAGTAACACTTCAATGTAGGACATTTCATACTTTTTTAAAAACCTACTCATAAAATAAAAGCAACATTGTAAATATTAACAGTACATGGATGCTTGTTGATGCATTAGTTTCTTCTGTTCTTAATGCAATAAAGAATTTAATTCTACACCTCATCTTCTAAAGATAATTATTTAACATTGCTTTCTAATTTCACAAAATTGCTGTTATGGTATTCCAGTTCATTTCTAAAAGATATTAGCAATCAGCATCAACTTCAAATCTTAGTAAACATGTGAGACAAATATTAAAATTTATTAATGACACAACCTCAAACACCTAATAAAATCCTGTTTATCTGCACCTGGTTTGCAAGTTTATGCACAAAGAACATACTTTCATGTTACATGTGTGCCATGACCTCTCATTTAGTCAACTGATTACTAATTTGTATTATTTGTTTTGAGACTAGCTGCTACATTATGTGAAAAATGTTCACTTCCAAACAAAAACTGGGGAAGAAATATTGTTTGACAGCAATGGTGATGCAGTGACTGTGTACGATGTGATTAACATTCAGATGTTCCCTGATGACACCTACAATTTAATAAAGGTTTCTAAACCTAAACCCCATTCAGAGCAGGGTGAGGAAATGATTATAAATTCAAGTTCCATCATGTGGCCTGAACAATTTTCACAGGTTAGTTTATTGTACTTTTATCATGTAAACTTAACAACAGCAATAAAAGACAAAGCATGTCTATAAATAATCCTCGCTGTTACACAGCAGGCACATTTTGATATTATTGATATTATGATCCTAGATTACCTCAGTTCTAGGTTTGTACACTATAGGGCTAAGGCACTACATATGTTTCTCTTATATCATGCAAGCCACAGGAATGTAGAAGGGAGCATATTTCACTAAAGACCGACATAACGTCACAACTTACAAGCCATTAATTTGTCATACTGTAAGCCTTTCCTTCGTAGATGATTTCATAAGGTCATAGAATCTATTATTGTTATTACATATGCATATTTTCTATGTTCCAGCTGTATCAGGAGTGTTTCTGAATACTTAATCAACAAATGCAACATGATTCTAAAAGGAAGGCTGTTCCTTAAACTGCCAAAAATATTGTACAATGTGCTTATCACATTTGCTGCTGTTAATATTTAACTTCGGCAATAAGTCTCCAGATCTTATGTATGCTCTCCTAGCTGTATGCTATTGCCTTTGTTACAAGACTGGGTCAGACATTATTTTAGACCAGGCAGAAATATTTTAGAATCGTTCTTGGTCTAAAGAATAATGGTCTTGAAGGCTTTCAGTATAGTTACATTTTTTCCATGCAATGATTTTCTTTGCTAGAAATCTATACTTTTCTAGTTGTGTTCGGTGACTGGCATGAAGACTATAAAGTTATAGAATTTTATTCATCGATGGATAAATTAAAGAAGGGTATAAGCGATTGTTTACTAGGACCATTGGAGAAAAAACCTCAGTGAAGAGCCCAAAAAGGTGATAGATAACTAAGAAGGCTAAGAAGCAATGAGGTTACTGTAATGGATTAGGATGCTTTTAACCCCAGGTTCTACACAGGACTACAGTGCAGCATTCATGGAAGGGTACACTTATCCATTTGGGGTTGCAGCAGTGCACTAAATGGATTGATGTGTGATATATTTAACACAATCAGGGATACAATGCTACATGTTATGATAAGGTATATCTAACCTGATCATGGATACTGTGTTGTATGCTACATTAAATAATTATACTTAACCCAAACAGCTGCCTTACTACATCCCATGGTTAAGGACATTTGCCTGGGCATCCAGGGTATAGAGTTTGATTCATTCCACCTTCATTTGCCTACTGTGTGACTGAGCAAGTCACTTAACCATACAGTGCTCCCTGCTTTCCCCTGTAAAGGGACAATTTGTTCAGTGGATTTACCTAGTCAGGATATGAGTAAAACAAAACATAAATAAACAACTTAATCATGGCTGCATAAAAGCACTTCCAATTTGATGTTACAGTTACCAGATAAGGGTTACACTGCTACATTCCATGCTAAGGTACATTTACCTGATAAGGGCTACAGTGGTGCATGGCATGATAAGGTACCCTTACCTGATAAAAGTTACAGTCCTGCATGACATGGTAAGGTATCCTTACATAATAACAGTTTACAGTCCTGTTTGCCATGGTAAAGTACACTTACCTGATAGCAGCTGCACTGCTAGATTCCATGGTAAGGTACACCTACCTGCTAAGGGTTACAGTGATGCATGACATGGCAAGGTACCCTTACCTGATAAGGGTTACAGTGGTGCATGACATGGTAAGTTACCCTTACCTAATAAGGGTTACAGTGGTGCAAGACATGGTAAGGCAGCCTTACCTGATAAGGGTTACAGTGGTGCATAACATGGTAAGGTACCCTTACCTGATAAGGGTTACAGTGGTGCATGACATGTTAAGGTACCCTTACCTGATAAGGGATATAGTAGTACATGACATGGTAATGTACCCTTACCTGATAAGTGTTACAGTGGTGCATGACAGGGCAGATTACCCTTACCTGATACGGGTTACAGTGGTGCAAGATATGGTAAGGTACCCTTTCCTGGATTGTACCATTGTGATGTTGTTTAGGGCCACTGTATTACTCACTTAAGGCGTATAGTAGATTGCTGTTCTACTTGTTATTGTCTGCTGTCTTGTAATAGTAGTGAGAACAAAGTGTCCTACCACAGAACCCATACTTACAACTTTGAACAATATTTATTATATTACTGGTTGACCTTTATCTCCTTCAGGTAATTAGTTAACCTCCTGCTGCTGCTCTCTCAGCCAAATTTAATTTGTTCCACTGCTCTCTGCAAACTTTCCTGCATTCAGTTTGTTTGCTATGAAACTGTAACTGTCTGAGGAAAACTCACCTGTAGATTCATAGTGTTTTGCATTACTTTACTCCTTCCAAACAGCTCTACTGTAACTGCAGTCTGGATTAGCATATCCCTTGTGCTTTCAAACCATGTGTTACATTAATGTTCCTGTTACATAACATTGTTCAACTGACAACATAACAGATAAAGACTCCTGCTATGCTCCCTTCCCACCCTTGATTCACCAGTCAATCCTCATGACATTACGTTTGTACGACCTGTTCTCCACTCAGAACCCCACCTACTTCCCACCCCTGTTAAAGGCATACACATAAATATAGGCATACCCTGGGCACAAGAATACACACACAGTTTGTAAACCATCAGTCTGCATTTAAGCACTTTAACTTTCTTTCCTCTCCTATATTTAGTAACTACAGTGATCACAACTTACGCCATCCACCTCACTCAGCTATCTACTTCTAACCTTTCTATATTCATACCCTAGTGCCCAGCTCTTTTTTTCTGACATATCTCTCTACAAAGCTATGAATCATACTTCTCTTAAATATTACTGCATCCTTTCTGTTCCTGTTGTATCACCTTATAACTTATAATACATCACTCAATCTTGTACACATTTCTCCCACTATGTGCTCCACCTCTTACCATTCAAATCACCCAACTTCACCACTATTTGCTTCCAGTATATACAAAAAGTCACCCAATCTTTACTTCAAATTCACATTACTAAACGCTCACACCTACCACACCAAAATAAAACTAGCTGTAAAGTTAAACCAAAACCAGCTTACCAAATATGTCCAGTTTTCTCTCTGTCTTACCACTCTGTGGGGATATTCATCCCATCCCTGGCCCCTCCTCACATCCTGAATCCTCAGTAGCCTGTAAAATGCATCCCAAGCCAATGATCCCCACTAAGCCCACTCATCTCCTTCAAAAACTATCACCAAAACCATCAAAACCTAACCCATCAATGTCAAACACACCCAAACAGCTTAAATTCATTTCCTTATACAATCATAGCATTTATAATAACATTTCAGAACTCCATGCTTGGATCTCCCACAATAAACCAGATATTCTTGCCATAACTGAAACATAGCTAAAACCCTATATACTTGACTCTGAAATAACACTCCTTGGTTATAATATCATCAGGGCTGACAGAACTCAAAAAAAGGTGGTAGACTAGCTTTACTATACCCTAACTATCTTGGAAATCATACCCTATATTAAACCTATTCTCAATTCCATAATGCTGAATTCCTCATCTCCCATTTTAAACTAAATAACCATATGCAACTATTTATTATAGTACTCTATATTCCCTCAGGTAATAATGCTACAACCCTAGAAAACATCCTAAACTCGATCTCACATACAATTTCTAATGAAAAGATAATCCTAGGTAGGGTTGCCACTTTTCGTCGTGGCTAAAACCAGAGTAAAGCCACACCCCCTTGTGCTGCGAGTAACCCCGCCCACCCTCTCCCGCCCACATTCCTCCCATTTTGTGACGTCTTAATGACATCACCCAGCTGGGAACACCCTCTTTTTCCATTTCTGCTGCCTGCTTTCGGCTGATTGACTATGCTTTTCTGTAAAAAAGCATAGTAAATGAGCCGATTTACAAACTCCGATAGTCTGTTTCCTTTTTGAAACAGAATACTAGAGTTTGTACAGTGTTTTCCAGACTCCCTGAGAATCAGTTTGATTTCCGGATAATCCAGAAAAAAAACGGAGGGGTGGCAACCCTAATCCTAGGTTATGTTTAGTTTGACTGGCAGATTATCTCCAAAAAATCAACCAGCCTAAACATATTTAGAATGACTCATCTCCTTTCCTCCCCCACACATTCTAACTATCCTAAAAACAGTGGCTCAGTTCTCAACTGGATATTGGTGTGCGATTCCTCTAAGTAGGTCTTCAGTGGCACCCCCTCTGATTCACTCAGTGATCACCTCCCTCTATATGCAAGCAGACTCTTTACCCATCAAGTCAAACAATCCTTACTTAGAACTTCCCGTAACCTTACTAACTTTAACTCTGATACATTTAACAGAATTCTAAGCTCCTTTAATTGTCTATCCTGAAAAATATTCCTCTCGACAATGCTGTACACACATTTAACTCACTTTTCCTGAAAACCCTCAATAGTCTGGCTCCAGCTAGAACAAAAGGAATAAAGAATAATCATACTTCTTGGTTATCCGCTTTTTTTGTGTGTGTGTGTGTATGCACACTGTGCTGTCAAAATTAAATGTATAGAAATCACACTGTATTATGCATGTGTGTTTAAACTATACTACACCAATGACATGTGTTGTGGCTAAAAGGGGTCCTGCATCAGCCCACAAAACTGGTTAACAAATAAATTAAGGAATAAAATAAAATGCACCCTTGGGAGGTATAATAACTACTCTAACTACAGACAACTTACAAACTGCTTCTGCAGTGTATACCTTAAATATGCATACATATATATATATATATTTGTGAGTGTGTGCCTGTGTATCTTTGTGTGCATGTGTATGTGTATGCCTGTGAGTCCACATCTCTGTGTATGTGGGACAATGATGCTTATATTCTGTCAAATGCCATATATGAAGTAAGAAGGAGACAGGTTAATATGTGCTTCATTAATGCTGTACTTACATCCAGCATTGTGGCCCTGTGTATACTTCCCTAAACCGTGATCAGATCAGGAAGCTGCTTTGTCAGTATCGCCGAGGATACAGTGGTGCCTTCCATGTTTATCCCTATGGTACCTTTCTGTCTTCAGATACATGTGTGTGAATCATACAAAAGTCAGGTTAAGATTAAGATGGGACACATTTTAAGACTAAGATGCAGAGAGAAGATAATATGTGCACATTTGCTGTGAAGATCACTGTCATGTGTATTTGTGTGCAGTTACATTTGCAGGAATAAGGTGATTACTTACATAGGTGTGTACATCTGTTGTATTTCAACTTGTGCTGCTATGTGGAAATGTTTGTGATTCCACTGTACAGACTGTAGGCTGCTGTCTGCACTCATGTGCATGGTGAGGTTGTGGTTATGGCACAGTGTTGGCACATTTAAATGGCTTACTTAACTGTTCTGTATCCACTAAGTCCCAAATTATAGAGTCCTTGTGCTGGAAGGAGGTATGTATTTTTAAGTGCACAAACTGTTCTTTGCTGGTGACACTAGACAGTGTGTTAATGAAGTGGGATCAGTAGCATGAGACACGTTGATGAAGTGAGATCACTAGCATGAGGCACACTGCTGAAGTGGGATCAGAAGCATGAGACACGTTGATGAAGTGAGATCACTAGCATGAGGCACACTGATGAAGTGGGATCAGAAGCATGAGACACATTGATGAAGTGGGATCAGTAGCATGAGACTCACTGATGAAGTGGGATCAGAAGCATGAGACACGTTGATGAAGTGGGATCAGTAGTATGAGCCTCACTGATAAAGTGAGATCAGAAGCATGAGACACGTTGATGAAGTGGGATCAGTAGCATGAGACTCACTGATGAAGTGGAATCAGTAGCATGAGACACGTTGATGAAGTGAGATCACTAGCATGAGGCACACTGATGAAGTGGGATCAGAAGCATGAGACACATTGACGAAGTGGGATCAGTAGCATGAGATACACTGATGAAGTGGGATCAGAAGCATGAGACACATTGACGAAGTGGGATCAGTAGCATGAGACTCACTGATGAAGTGGGATCAGAAGCATGAGACACGTTGAAGAAGTGAGATCAGTAGCATGAGACTCACTGATGAAGTGGAATCAGTAGCATGAGACACGTTGATGAAGTGAGATCACTAGCATGAGGCACACTGATGAAGTGGGATCAGAAGCATGAGACACATTGACGAAGTGGGATCAGTAGCATGAGACACACTGATGAAGTGGGATCAGAAGCATGAGACACATTGACGAAGTGGGATCAGTAGCATGAGACTCACTGATGAAGTGGGATCAGAAGCATGAGACACGTTGAAGAAGTGGGATCAGTAGCATGAGACTCACTGATGAAGTGGGATCAGAAGCATGAGACACGTTGAAGAAGTGGGATCAGTAGCATGAGACACACTGATGAAGTGGGATCAGAAGCATGAGATAGACTGATGAAGTGGGATCAGTAGCATGAGACACTTTTGTTTGCCCATTGTGGTATTGTGCTTTGAAGCAGTGTGAAGGGCATGGCATTCCTGTAATATCATGTGAATGTTCATATTTATGCTTTAATGATACTCTGTAGGGTTATGATACATTTGTTTGATAGTAGCGAGAGACAGGAAGTCTACCCAGTCTGGTGTTTAAACATATTTAACATTCCACCTTCCCACCTTCCATATATTCTATATCATCATGTTTCCCTTATCCCAAGCCATCTTGAATTCCTCTGTCAAGTCACTCTGTGCCACCAATTCTGGTAGTAAACTCCAAGATCAGTGCCATGTTCCCCTCCACCTATGGCAGAACAACCCCATGGGAGTGGGATGAGACGTGGGCACATACCTTCCTGTTATTGTAGGTGTGGTGATATCGGATATACAACAAGTTCCCAGATATGTCGGACTTACTTCTTAGGGTTGCTCAATGAGATACCCACTCTGATGGGTGACATCAGTGCTGTAATGCAGCACTGTGAGTTAGTCACAGCACAGGGGGTGATCTGATAGCTGCTGTAGCATTGCACAGGTATGGTACTAGCACCTTCAATGGGCAGCTCTGCTCTGAGGCTACTACTAGAGATATTAACGTCTGGCTGTTGTGTCCTGTGCCATCCTTAATACCAGTATCTACAGTGTTTGTCATCTTTGGCTGCAAACACGTGTCATTGTGGCCCTTACCTCATATTACTTGTAACAATCCCATTTCTAAGCCTACTTCTTATTCAAAATCTCATGTTACATATAATTTAAAATTTAAACACGCCTGTAAACAAATTTGCTCTACCCTTGTGCCATCCCCCATTATCTAGTCAGTTCCTTATTCAGTCAGATCAAAATATCATAAAAATGTTCACACTTCTTTCTCCTGGTTACAGCTCTCAAATACATTTTAACAGTTTGGACAAAATATACATATTTATGTACTATATTTGCTGTATTTGTACTAAAACTAAAAACTTACTGCATACATGCACTGTAAAATAATATTAAATGTTAATGAACTTACATTTTGTCATAGATGTAGCTAGGGAAGCCAAACGTGGCAGCTTCCCCAGGCACAAGGTGGTGGGAGAATTGATCAGCAGATGCTGATGATGTGGTAATGCAATACTGGTATTCAGAAATTAAGTCTGATGCAGCATGAAGCACTTAGAATTGTGGCATTTTAACTGTAGCAAGCCACTTGTTACATTTGTAGAAAGCAGTTTGCTACATTTTCAAAAAGTCAGAGCAGAAGAGTTTTTTTTTTTTTTTTTGCTTCTAAGTATAGTTTGACTATAGTATTTTTATTTATTTATTTATTTATTTATTTGCAGTTGGTTTACCAGGATAGTCCATTGGGCCAAAATGAACCCGTTTTCAATGGAGTCCTGGGGAGAAAAGCTCCAAAAACAAACAAACTAGGTACATACAATAGATTACTAATGATAATTATACAAATATAAAAAGATACAAGCATTTCATTTCAAAAATTCAGGAAACATTTCAGAACAATACAGTCTAGTGATGAAAATTTGAGGTGTTTTAGGCTGTGAAAAGTAATATTGCATAATGATACAGAGTAGTTATTGTGTAAGGAGCATAAGCTTTACAAGGTGCAGTCAAATACAGTCTTTGCAGATACCATGGGAAAAAAAAAAATAATATGAGTTATGGGGAATTTATAAGGAAAAATTACTGGAGTAACATGAGAGTGAAAGGAAGAAAATTGCCATTATTAGTTAAGAGGGGTGGGAGCAAGAGCATTCCCAGTGGGACATTAGATGTATGTGAAGAGATTTTTTGAACATATAATGGTTAGAGGTGATGCGAATGGATGGTGGTAGTGAGTTCCAAAGATGTGCTAGGTTATAGGATAGTAAGTTTTTGCCTGGGGGACAAGTTGGTTTGTGCACTTCTAATAGGTTTTGATTGTTTGACCTTAAAACTCTATCAGGTAGGTGCATCTTAAAGGCAGAAGACAGGGAGGGACAGAGAGAGGGGTTGAAAATGAGCTTATGGGCAAGAGTTAGCTGAGTATAGCTGAGATGATTGGGTAGTTCTAGCCAATTAAGTTTTTGGAGAGAGGAACAGTGGTGGGTGGAGGACCTATGGCTGTTAGCGAACTTGGCGATTTTGTTGTAGCAAGAGGAAAGTTGTTTTTAGAGAGGACTGAAGATTAGTTAGGAGTGGAGCTCCATAGAGAAGGGAGGGGATAAGAAAGGAAGAAGAGAGAGTGATTTTAGAGGTGCTTGTAAGGTACTGATTTTGTCGGTAGAGCATACCTAGTTGTTGATGGGTTTTTTTGATATTTAATTGTAGATGGGAGTTGAAATTAAGCTGGTTGTCAATTTGGACACCAAGTAACTTGGTTTCTGACACCAGTTCCAGAAGTGAGTTATTTTGACTAGTAATCAAGAATGTGTTTATATCGAAAGGAGTAACTTTAGAGGGGTAAATACCATTAGTTTAGTTTTGGAAGCATTGAGTGCTAGGTGGTTTATTCTCATCCATTGCTCAGTGATTGAAAAAGCTTCTTGTGTAAGCTTTAGGAGCATAGGGGTAGATGTGGCAGAGCAGATAATGGTAGAATCATCTGCATATTGGATGATATCTGAGAATGGAATAGATTTGCGGAAATCATTTATAAATATATTGAAAAGAAGGGGACCTAGTATGGAGCCTTGAGGAACTCCGTGGGGTACTAAGAAAAGAGGAGGTTGCCTTTTTCCATTTTACAGCTTGGTATCTATTAGATAAGTAGCTGGAGAACCAGTTCAAAGAGGAGGGAGATAGGTTAAGTTTTGAGAGTTTAGTTAAGAGCAGGCTGTGTGAGATAGTGTCAAAGGCCTTAGAGAGGTCCAGTAGTAGGGTAGAAACAATTTGGCCAGAGTCACGAGCTTTGTTTACAGTTTCAAGATAGGAGAGGAGGGCTGTCATGGTGCTATGATTTGGCCTAAATCCATGTTGTGTAGTAGTTAGAAGGTTATTATCTAAGAGATGTGGTAAGAGTTGAAGTTGGATACATTTTTCTAGAAGTTTAGAAATGGGGGACAGGATAGCAATGGGTCGGAAGTTGTTGACATTACAATTGTTGCCACCTTTATGCAGAGGTATGATAAAGGCTTGTTTCCAGATTTGGGGTACTGTACACTCTTGGATGGAGCAGTTGATTAGAATGCTTATGGGATAGGCAATTGCTTCAGCAGATATGCTTAAAAGTAAGAAGGGATGTTATCAGGTGCGTTAGTGCATGGCTTCAATTTCTGAAGGAGTTTCTTTATAGTAGAAGTGGGTATAGGTTTTAATGAGAATAGAGGTGAGTGGGGAGAGGGAGTATTAGAGGATGGTAAGGATGATGTGGAAGTTAGAGTAGGAGAAGAGGTGGAGGATAGAGAGTTAGTAGATGGGAATGACGAAGGAGCAGCAGTGCAGGGAGGATTGTTGGCAGGGAGGGTGGAGGTGTATTAGATAATGAGGTGGAACTAGGGAATGAGGAGGTTAGTTTGCCAATAGATTCAATGAAAAAGGAGTTAAATTGAGTAGCTAAGTCTAAATCTGGGGCATTTGGGTCTGGGGTAGGGGTGTGTGGTTTGCTGGGGTTAAGGAGGGTAGAGATACCTTTCCAGAATTTCTGAGGGTTTGTTTTATTATTGTTTTGGAGTGTAAATAAGTAATTTTGTCTATCAGAGATAATAAGCTTTTTACTTTATTTCAAGTGTTTTGTATTCAATGTGGTGTCGAGGGGTCTTGTTTTTCTGATAGAGTGCCCAGGCTTTATCTCTATGGCGCATGGTTGCTAGCGTGTTTTTGGTTAGCCAGGGGGCGGAATTAGTTTTTATTCTCTTTGTCCTCAAAGGGGCTTGGGAGTCTAGTAGTTTTAAGAATGTTGAGCTGAAGTGGGCAACTGCATTATCTAAGGATAATGTCCTTAGATAATTCCAGTTAATTGCTTTTAGAGAGTTTGAGAAGGTTGTTAGGTTAAAGTTTTTGTGGTTGCGGGTAGTAATATAATTATGGGTGCGATATGGGATACAGGGGAGTCGGTGAGTGAAGATGGGCATATGATCACTTAGAGGATCGGGAAGAGTGCCACTGTCAGAAAAATAGTGGGGATGTGAGACTAGAATCCAATCTAGAATACTGCCACAAGAGAGGTTTTTTGAAGGACGTGTTACAGAGTTGATTAGCTGGGAAAAATTATAGAGGTTGATGTTAAGGGAGTTAGTTGGAGACTGAATGGAGGCCCAGTTAATATTTACATCTCCTAAGATTATGGTTTCATTGCTGATGTTATTGGAGAGCCAGGAGAGGATATCTTCAAGTGTCGAAATATTATCCCCTGGGGGGATGTAGAGGGATGCTAGACATATGTGTTTGTGCTTGTTTACTTGAAGGAGAGTGAGGAGTAATTCAGCATTATTAAAATGTGGAATAGGTTTGTTGTAGGGAGTAACTAACAAGGAGGATGAATATAGGAGAGCTACACCTCCGCCTTTTTTGTGGGACCTGTCTTTTCTAATGATAGAATAGTTAGGTGGAATTATTTCAGAGTCTTTTATATAGGGTTTTAACCATGTTTCTGAGATAGATAGGATGTCAGGTTTATTATGCATGATCCAGGCATGGAGGGTTGCGACTTTGTTGACTATACTTTGGGAGTTTAAAGAAGTAAGTAATATAGGCTTGTGTATAGTGGTTGAGGTGGAGGGGCCTGGGTTGGGATGGATATCACCTGATAAAAGACTGGTAATCAGATGAAGGATTGGGTTAGAGAGGTAATTGAGCAGTGTAATAAAAGGATTGGGTTCTGTTGTGATGGTGAAGGGGTTTTTGGTTGCTATGGGGATAGAGTATTTCTGAGAGGTGAACAATTTGTATGAGAAAGATAGGTGTTTTTTTATAGGATATAGATGGGGAGAAATAGATGAGTGTGAATGTGAGAGAGGGGAATTAAGATGGTTAGTTACATGATAGAATTGTGAATGGTAGGAAGAACTGGGTTGGGTGAGGTAGTGAAGATAGGAAAGTTTAAGAAGTAGTAGTAGTAAAATGGAGATTGACGAAGGTTTTGAGAGCATGTTGAATAAGGTTGTTTAGTGGTATAATGTTGTAATTGTATTTTATATGTATATAAAATATTATTTTTAATTTTAATTTTAAGCAGTGGGATGTGGTAGATAGGGAACAGGAACACTTTCATTTCAATGAAGTGTGTCCTTTTTCTTTTGCTGCCCAGTGTGGGAATTAGTATATTTAACAGGAGGTTTGTAGGAAAATCATTTCTTTTGCAGTTTGTGAATGTTATTGTTACTGTTATAATGTTCATTTTGCCACAGTTAGTGGACATGGATCTCTTTTATCAGCATCCCTTCCATGTTTTGTTGGCATTGCAGACCTTCAGTGAGAGAGCACATCTCCCATTGTCATGGTATAGCTGTAGACATACACTTCTCTGTTTAGACTGCCTGCACAGTTTATACTTTCTGACATTGGGCCCGATTCCAAAAGACTTGAACTTTTTTACACTGAGAGCAGGCTGAAAACAAGTCTTCTGGAATCTAGTCCCTGGTGTAAGCCTGTATAGGTCTTAACTGAAGAAGATCACTTACACTGACAGCAACTTTTTTTGGAATCTATTTTTTATTTAACAAGCCTGTTATAGAACAGGCTCTGCTGACCATTAGATTTTGTTATGTTTTGTTGCATTTACGGCCTTGTCCACGCTACTGCAGTATGTGTCTTAGTTGCTATTATACATGTGTGGGCTGGAAAGGATGCACTGGTCTATTGCTTCTTCACTATGTTCTTTATAAGCAGTTCAGTCACCTTTTCAGGTGCACTATAATTATTCTGGTGCACCTACATCCTGTGGGCATGGGATACTACATACATTAAGGCTGGTTTTGCCAAAGGTTTGTGAGACTTCCTTCCATTCAGACCACTGTGATGAGCATCTACATAGCACACTTGACTCTCACCATCCTAAAGTGTGTAACAGGTAAGGACCATGTTTTTCATCCTACCATGTGCTGTATCCCAGCCTCTCCTGTGTATAATATGAGCCAGGTGTACATGGGCATAGTTCTGTATCCTAGCATGTCCCATGTATGCTGTGAACCAATTGTATATAAGCATGAGTCTGCATACTAGCAAGTTCCATGTATGCTGTGAGCTACGTGTACATGGGAATGGCTCTGTATCCTAGCATGTCCTGACTCCCGTGTATGCTGTGATCCAGGTGTACATGGGTATGGTTCTGTATCCTAGCATGTCCCATGTGTGCTGTGAACCAGGTGTACATAAGCATGGTTCTGTATCCCAGCATGTCCTGTGTGTGCAGTGAACCAGGTGTACATGGGCATGGTTCTGTATACTAGCATGTTTCATGTATACTGTGAACCAGATGCACGTGGCATTGCTCTGTATCCTAGAATGCTATAAATCAGGTATGCATTTCCAAGGTTCTGTATCCTAAATTATCCTATACATGCTGCACACTAGTTGCACGTGAACATGGCCTTCCATCCTAGCATGAGCTGTACAGATGTATATAGGCATAGTTTTGCATATTAGCATGTGAATATGCAGGAATAGAGTTGCACCAGTCCTGCATTAGCTAATCTCCTGTACATGTTATAATCAAGATTTTCAGCATGATACTCTAATTCACTTAAAAAAGTTAATACAACAGGTTTTGCATCAACTCTGATTTTCTGTATGAAATTCTAATGTCTAGTAATATTGACAGACTGTAGTCCTCACTGTTTTACCAGAAAATCTAAAACATTAGGAGGAACAAACCAAAACTGTAAGACAAAATCACAGGTGTTCCACAAGACAGTTTAGAGGTATGGCTCTGTTATAGCATGCCCTAACATATCTTTTGAATATTGTCACTTATGCTCTTTGATCAAACTCAGTGAGCAATATTTTGAATGAGAGATTGTCATGTCGCAGATGTCTATGTCTCTCAAGTTTCTTTAAAAGTTTGTACTATGTTCCCTTTTTGTATCTCTGCACTGCATAAAGGTACTATAGCTTTAACAGTACGTTTGTATTTTATTGCCTATGCCTTGTGCATAAATAGTTATTTGCATACAAGCATACTATTTTTTCTTGTACTGACACTCTAAATGCATACTTGTTGCTCTTTTGTTGCTCTTTTGTCCTTTTCACAGATGTGGTATGTATTGTGTTATTCTTACAAGTAGTAAAGTTATGGTTTCTATCCTCTGCTGATCTGGGTAGTGCAGTGCCACCCTGTGGTGAGCTAGTGAACAGGTACACGTGAAGTCTGAAAAATAAACATGAAGGGAAAAAAAAGTCTACACAATAAATGCTACAATAAAATTAAATGCCATTTATATACCGTTATTGGACAGTGTTGAATGGTTTTGAAAGAAGGTATTTTGGTAAAGCAAAAAAGATAAAAAAGATATATATGTATAAATATATGTATCTCTCTAAATATACCATAAGCCCACTTTTCTCTAACTTTGTATTGCAATTCCTGTTTGTAATATACTCTTACCTTTAATTTCTCTATAAACTGGATACAATTTTGCTATTAAATAATTTTCATATAACTTGCATGTATTCTTAATCAATGTTTTCATATTATGACTAATTTGGTATAATTACTTAAACTGTAGGTTTTTTTGTATTATTTTTAAAAAGTGTAAAATTAATGTACTTTGGAGCTTTTATCCCTGAGCCTCCACTGAAAATGGGCTCCTACCCAATTGTACTTCCACAGTAATCAAATGTCAATAAATAAATGTACACACACACACACACATGAACACAAGTATATGGGCATCTAGTGCATTATAAATAAAATATATTGCACTACAGGTTACACAAATTAGTCTGGCAAAGTTGCAAGTCTTGAACCAAGTTCCCTAATTGTACAGTTAAAAGTGCACAAAGCAGACTTCCATCTAATATATATATATATATATATATATATATATATATATATATGTGTGTTTATATACACTAGCATTTATCAATGATTTCAATAGGCTGAATTATTTGCATTAAGCTGTTAGTTTTATAGGACAGAATTACAAACTAATGTATACTGCCCTGAGCTTAGAACTGTTTGCAATACATGGGTGATTCCAAGGGAACTGTATACTTCTTCAGGTAATGCATGTTAATCAGAATGCGCGCAAGCTTTTACAGAAAATTTCAAGCTAGAACTGATTCCAAAAGAATCAGAAAAATCCCCAGCACACAGGTGTGGACAAGTATAAACTTGCAGGCAGAGCTGAAATCTGTGCAGACTGCTATAAGAGAAAAGGTAATGAAACACACCACCTAAATTAGGACACAGTAGGGATAGTACTGCAAGGTTGTCAATCAGATTTTCAAAGAAGTGCTGGGATACAGGGGAGAGACAAAGCCACCACAGTGATTAAGTACACATAGGTTCATAGGTTCATAGGTAGGTACTAGGCTATTGGTCCAAGGGCCTATGTAAGCTTAGCCAGCAAGGTTCCATAGCTTACGCCACCCAAGAAAGTTATTTTCCTGTGCCACTGCCGAGCAGAGACAGAGAAGTGATCCCCGGGGTGTATTTCCTATTTCCCATCCACTCATCAAGATTTTTCTTGAAGAGTGCTAATGAAGAACTTTCTTGACATAGATGGATAGCTTGTTCCAGAGTATAGGAAGTCTCTGGGACAGGAATCTATCCCTCCAGTATGTCCTGTTTATTGTGGTGACAAGGTTTAGGTCCCTAGAGTGTGTAGCTCGGAGGGATTGGGATTTCTTTAGGTGTAGCATGTCCAACAGTTCTGGGTATGACACAGCTTTATATGTTAGGCAGAGATCACCTCGGAGTAGGCGATATGCTACGGAGCAAAGCTGGAGTTTTTTGAGGTGGTCAGTGTAGGGCATTTGTTTGAGGCCAGTAATCCTCTTTGTGAAGTACTTCTGTGGCCTTTCCAGCTGCTGCAGATGTCTTGTGAGGTACATTCCAAAAGGGGCGTTGTACTCTATAATGGGTCTAATGAGTGACGAGTAGAGGGGAACAATGATCTCTTTCTTCCTGGATGAGAACCCTTTTATGATGAGGTGTGCCATGTAGAAGGACTTCCTGACTACTGTGGCGATGTGACTATCAAAGGAGAGACTACTGTCCACCTGGGTCCCAAGGTCTCTTATCACGCATTCGGTGTTAAGTAGATTGCTGCCTATATGGTAGTTCATGGGTACAGAGTTTTTACCAAAGGAGATGACACTGCACTTTTTGGCATTGAGCTTGAGGCCATGGCTCTGACACCTGGCATCTGTCTCAGTGAGGCCCTTCTATAGGATGTCCACATCATTTGGGGACTTGACTATGGCTCCTAGTTCGCAGTCATCTGCGAACTTCATAGCCAGAGGCCTTCTGTGTTAGCCTGTACTTCAGAGAAGTAGATACCAAACAGGAGAGGTCCCAGGACAGAATCCTGTGGTACTCCACTTGTCACTGCTTTGAGGTCAGATTTGGAGTCTGCAACTTTTACAGTGTGGGTTCTGTTAGTGAGCCAGTTGGCAACCCATCTTGTGACGTAGGGATTTATACCTAGTTTAGTGAGTTTAGCTATAATTCCAGAATGGGGGATGGTGTCAAAAGCCTTGGCGAGGTCAAGATAGGCTGTGTGAACCACCTTACCCTCATCCACGGCTTTGTTGACTACCTCAAAGAAGTCGATCAGGTTCAGGAGGCATGATCTGCCTTTCACAAACCTGAAGTGGGTGTGATCCAGAGTTTGGAGGTTACCAATGTGTTTGTTTATGAGTTCCATGTTGATACGTTCCATGGCCTTGCAGACCAGGCTCGTCAGGCTAATAGGTCGATAGTTCCTGGGATCAGTGGTGGCTCCCCCTTTGTGGAGTGGGATAACTGTTGCTGTGCACCATTCAGTGGGCACAAAGCCTGATGTGAGGCTATTATTGAACATGGTGTTTAAGTGAGGAGCCAGTTCATTCTGAAGTTCGTGTAAAATGCAGCCTGGGATGTTGTCTGGTCCCATGGATGCTGTGTTTTTGGCTTAAGAGAGTGCAGCTTTTACCTCCGTAGTTGTGATTACAGGGACATTGCATTCTTCCTGTATAGATATGGGCCCTTTAGGGGGTGAGAGGGGCGTAAAGTTAGCACTGAACCTATCTGCCAGGATGTTGGCAATATCAGTTGGTTCTGTAATTTTCATGCCTTTGTGCTGTAACTCAGAGCAGATCTGGGTGTTGCCATCTAGGTTCTTCACATAGCTATAGAATGCTTTGTGGTTGTCCTTGGATTTAGTGGTGATTTTGTTTTCATAGATAGCTTTGGAGGATCTTATAAGGGATCTCAGCTTCTTACTGAGACTGACCAGGGAGCTCCTCCACTCATGGGATTTTACTCTCTTTTGCAACAGTTTCTTCCTTCTGTTGTACAGTTTGTTTATGGCAGGGGACCACCAGATTGGCTTCCTTTTTTTGGAGGATAGCATCTTGGTTCTGTTTGGGATAGCATGATCCATGAACTTGTGTAAGTGCTTATAGAGTGCATTTGTGTAGGATTCAGTAGTTGTAACGGTATTGTCCATCTGCATGGGTGTCATGAAGTTCACCACTTCTGTCTTAAGAAGCATGAAGTTGGCTTTGGAGAAATTTTTTACTGTGGTTTCCTTAATGGGGGGTGGGGGCAGAATGTGGATATCAAGGGTGATAAGCTTATGGTCAGATCGGACCAACGAGGAGTTGACTTCAGGTGTGGAACACCGGTCACTCATGTTGGTAATGACTAGGTCTAGGATATTGTTGCCCCTGGTGGGGGTGTGGATAAGTTGATCTAGGGGATTGGAGTTTATGAATTCCAAAAAGCATTGAGCTAAGGAGTTGGTACATGTAAACAAACTGCTATAAAAAAGAAGTAGCTGTGGTCGTGTGTAATGGAACCAATGCAAAATTAGAAAGCTTGGAATTAATTGTGAACTGTACAGGAGAACAGGCCTTTAACTATGATTCTTTGCAAACAAGTTGGCAAAATCAGATAAATTAGCTTCAAGTTTCAGAAAAATGTAAGAATTGCAGCTTCAACTTGATTAAATCAAAGAAAGTAATCAGAGGATTTAGACAACTCAAAAAATAAATCCTGAGAAGTTTTTAGATTGGGTGGCCAGGGCTATGTGTAAAACCCTTAGATTCTTTGGCATTTTCAAAGAATCAGAACAATTATGCCTAGAAATTCATAGATTATTACTAGGTTAACTGCCTTTGTGGACCACTTTCCGCCTAGCCATTTACCCCATGTTAGAATCAAATATTGCACCTTGCGTCTGTAAAATAAGGACCTTAACCATTATGCCAACTTCCCTTGTTAATGAAGATCCATATTCTTGATCTATCTGAAGAACATAAAACTACACTTCACAGAGTGCATATAATCTGGTTGATTAGCCAAGGTGATACATCTCCTAGGTCTTTAACTGCAGTTTTCTTACTCAAGGGACAACAAATAATTTCTAGCCACTGTCAAAAAGAATTGAAAACTAACACTTACTGGTATGAATATTTTATTTTCTGATCAACCAAAGGAAGTACAGGATTCCAAAAGAAAAGTTACAAAGTTGAACTCAATGCATTGACAGGAGAAAATCAACTCTTAGCTTTTTCTATATTGCAATCCTTAAAGTGGTCCATCAATGTTCAACTCTATTCATAAATAAGGTGTTAAAAGCTTCAAAGTGTTAAAAGAATTTGCAATAGAAACAGCCAGAGCATAAATTAGTAGCCATTTGCTTAATGTTCACTTACATAACAGAATGCAGGAATGTTCCTTACCTTCTGCTCTTCTCCCAAAAGGATAATTTATCTTTTCCCCATAGTTTGTTGTTTAGACTATTTTTATCTTCCTTTGCATGTAATAATTACAAGTTCCATTTCTTAAATAAGTGTGCATTAATTAAAATTAAAGATCATGGAAGATGTTAGTTGAGCGACCAGAAATGTATTCAATCAACATTATATTCCAAAATACATGAGAAAAGAATTTAGGTTTTGGCTTAGAAAACTAAATTGCTTATTTTTGTATTCAGAAAAGCTACATTTCCTCTGGGAAGTCCTTGATTCCAAGAAGAGAAAAGCATGGGTCTCCAGTATTCTAACAAATCTAGGTACTTCACACAATGCTGGAATGCTAAGTCTCACATAATGATCTACAATAGATTTAGGGTATCCCCTGGATTCAATAAACTCTGTGTGTGTAGCTTTCTCACAGAGCCTACATGGAGTGTTTTTGCCTATGCAATATTGCTCATTGTGCGGCATTGTGCCATGCATATTAATGATGCGCAGTGCATATAAATTAGGTTTTGTGGCTCACACCAGTGTTGCTGGCTGTGAAACCTCTAATATGATTGTGGATCAAATCTCCCAACTGTTTAGTGCAAGAAATCTGGACAAAGACTAAATAATGGGGGGATAAAGGCCCAAAAATAGGGACACATTTACAATATTGTTCTTATAAATGTAAAAAGTAGCTAGAATGATAGGATTTGTGTTTCTGCGCATTTTTGGAAAGATATGAAGTACAAAACTGAAATTTATGTCATAATATACTGACTTCAATCTTCAGTTATTTTCCAGAATATCACAAATTTTGCAAGGAACAGCCCAAAAATATGATGCAAACATCTGGACATTCTGCAAAATTCTGGACAGTTGGGAGGTATGATGCAGATAGCATTTCATTGTAAGGTTGCTGTTTGCAAAAGCAGATTGTAGGGCAGCACAGTAATTGTTTTTCCCTTACTTGAGTTTTCTTCATTACAATTTGTTTGGTGCACTGTCATGGATTCTTGTTATTCCTCATTTCAACTATTTCTCCATTTTTTTTGAGGCCAGTGTTTGCGTGATGCACTGCTTAGCACAAACATGTTTTACTGTGCTCATCTGACTTGCGCAGAGCAGCAGTGCACAAACAGGAGGAATGGACCACCTAGGTTGCAGACAGGACCCAGACAGCCACAAACATAAATTGGATGCATTCAATTAATAATATTAGCCATTATACAAACATGGTAAGTGGCGTTCACTGTGATTAACAGCAAGAACTTTACAATGAATACTAAGATAGGGACTATCATATCACTAATCCTGTGGCAGCAAGTTTTAAGTGTAGGAGTGCAGATGATTTGGAGTTCTAGTAGAGTGTGTGCAAATTTTGTTTTACTTTTATGACATTGCAGATTATAGCAATGAAGTGCAACATACGCAACTGTTTTCTCAACAGTCTTGTGGTAATAGCTGCAAGTGTAGGACAACCATACACATGGTCCATTTGACTAGCACATTTACACAAGTGCCTGTATACGAAATAATCTTGAAACTGCTTGCTTGCTACTGTTGCTCAAAATTTACCATCAAGAAAACACATTGCCCTCCAGTGCACACCCTCAACTACCATGTTTGAGTGATGGTAAGTGATGCACAATGTTTTCAAATATTGCAAAACCAAAATGTGCACACTGTCAGTAAGTGTGACACATGCAATTGGTGGGAAAACATCTGGATAGAAAATCCAATTGGCAGGAAATGCTCATTCTATATTGAGCTTGAGCTATGGTAGACACGTCTGGTGTTGCTGGTGAGGGAGTGTGTTTCTGAGTGCAGAGGTGGGGTATTCAGGAGTCAAAAGTCTTTACTGGACTCCTAGTTAAGGAGCAAGGGCCCCAGTTGCTGCAGCAGGAATATTCAGGCTCAGAATACAAGTCTGAAGCCAGGAATAGTATTGCCGGGGTATTGACCAGTGCTACAGGTATCCCCTGCACTGATGAGCAATGCAGACATCATTTTGTTGACCTCTGGAGGAGGAAGCAGGGTATACCCTTGACCATTAGATTGGGGAATGTAGTACAGTGGACACACCACATATGTGTACATATCAATTTCATTGAGTAATTGTAGGAGTTAAAAAGCTGAAAATAGTCAAGACTGATATTCATAAGAGTATTCTGTTCTGTTCTGTTCTGTTATTTTCCACAGCTGCCATGGAGTGAGCCTCGAATGTGAGGTCCCAGGATGCACGTTTGTTAAGAATGCAATAAGCATGTGGTATGTTTGCATCTAAACAGTACTGTTCTAAATAGTAATTTAATAATAATGGTGATTAAAGAAGGTACTACCAGCCCAGCTAGCTAGAATTTTGTAAATAATTATATATAATTTGTGAATATCAAATTAATTTATACAAGATGCTTATGTTGCAAATGTATTAGAACTGTATGTCATGTGTATATCAAACTGATTTGTACTGAAGTTTGTGTTGAAAAGGTATTTGTAAAGTGCTTGTGTTTGAAATGTATCCACAGTGTGCACTAATGGAGAGAACAGAAATGTACATACACTAGTGTAACTGTTTAAATGTATATGTTTTAACAGAGGAAATTGGAAATTAGGAGGTTAACTTCAGTCCAGCAAACTTTAAAATATATCTGAAATTAAATCACTTTATAGGCTAGGCCATAAAGATGCTATCTCACAGATTTTAACGCAGCCAGAGACACAAAGTTTGTACTTGGAAGCTTTCTGTATTTTCTTTGGGGTGAACTAATAACTACTCTGGAAGTGTGGAGGTATGCAATTGTTTGATGACTTCCAGCACCTGCCACAGATCTGAGCAAAAGCCCTTGTGTCTGCAGTTTTACAGGTAGGTGCTAACTCCTGCCAGTTTCCAGCAGGGTGGGGGTGTATGGGAACTAGAAGTCAGATGACCAGAAGAGAGTCATTCTGCAAGCTATCCCAGAGGTAATATTTTACATATTATTTTAAGAAGTCTTTTAGTGAGACTGAGCATTCTGTAGTCTGTCTTGGGCCTGACAACAAGAAGGACCATTCACCATATCATCTGCCTTGCTTTATTAAGTAAGTTATTAGAGAATAGTATAATTCTCTTAGATTCAGTCAGGAATATAGTGAAGCTTAGTTTAGATATTGCTTTTACTTATCTGTCTGAGCCTGTCCTGCAATATTTCCTGTGATTTTGAACTGTGATGTCACTGTGAATATACACTTAGTATTTTCTTGTTCTTTTATTATTTATTATTAAATATATTTACACCTTTCATTGTGGCTAATCCTTGTAGAGATATTTAAATTTTGAGAGTATTTGTATATTTATTTGGTGACACTGTGTGGGCCACTCCTAGTAGCCTTGCTCTTGGTCAAACTACCATTTGTATTAGCATTAATATTACACAGTAAAATTGGACACCCTTTAAGTGCCTTAAATTAGCTGGTAATGGGTTCTGGTGGCAGTGATAACTATCTTATAGTCTGGGCAAGAGGGGGCATAGCTATTAAACCTGTGCCAGCCTTTCCCAGGTGTGTGTGTGTGTGTGTGTGTGTGTGTGTGTGTGTGTGTGTGTGTGTGTGTGTGTGTGTGTGCGTGCAAATCAAATATCAAAGAGTGGGTGTATCAGCTACATGGGCAGGGACACAAAGCACTGGTTGGATGGAGAGAGGTTTGGAGGACTTGGCTTGGAACCTTGGCTAAGGACTCGACTCTATAGCTTTACCGGGGGGGGGGAGTCTTATTGGGGATCTGGAGAAAGAGAGAGGAACCAGCCCCAAACTGACTGTGTTTCCTGTGTGCTCTTAAGGGAAATTGTGCTTGACTGTGCATGATACAGAGAGCTGCATTTTGAGATAATGGGTATGTACCTGTTATCCTCCCAGTGAATGTTCCCGGCAGGTGCCAGTGGTGAGGATTGAGGCTCCTTTATCACTGGCCCAGTGGAGGGTCATCATCATAATAATAATAATAATAATAATATTTTACTAGCATTAAAAGTTAAGGATGGCTTAGTTGAAAATTAATACAGTTGTATCAAATTGAGCATGCATATCTCAACTGTAAAATAAAGTATGCATGCCTTAGTCTGTAGCACAAAGCAACAGTTCCATATTCTCAAATAACAATGAGCATACATCTCTAAACTGTAAAAGGAAAGTGTGCAAGCAGTAGTCTGTATGACAAAATAACAGTACAGTATTAGAGAGTAGTCAGCAGTTGTGGGCTCAAAACCACACTTCCCAAATATGCAATACTGTTAGGCTTTCATAATTATTGCAATGTAACTTCAGACCTCTATACCAGTGGCACAAATGGCCTGCTGTAAACTGTAATCAATATAATTGGAACACGCATATGTGCAAAATATGCACACATGAAGGATTGCTGGCTGAAGTCTGTACTATAGTGTGCCTCTGTTATAAACTGGGTAGTCTTAAAATTAATGAAGAAATTTGTTAGGAATTTGTAGAGTTAAAAGTAAAGGTAACAGAATAGAGTCAAATAATTGTATCAATGCTTTGTATGTCACATATGAAGTTACTAATGTTTCCCCTTTTGTTCTCTCACCCTAATCTTTATTGTCCCTTTTTTGCCCCCACAGCACAGCAGGGTAGGTCTGTCGCATGAGATCCCCCTGCCCCCACTCCACTGGCTACAGCACCACTTCCCAGCACATCTGGTGCATGACCTGGCATCACCCCCTCTGCTGCCCCTGCACCAACTTGTCCCTCAGGTAGTTTTGACCCAGAAGATAGGCCTGTGGCTCCTTCCAGAAACAGTGATAGAGGTGGTGACATTATCACTTCAGAAGAACTACCAAGGATGATGTGGAGGATTATTCTGCACACTGTGGGTATACGGCTATGCCAGATGGAGCACCTGCTCTCCATGCTGGTTCAGAATGCCAGTAGGAAATGCAGACATTGGGCACTGAAGCAAGCAGTGCAGTGTGGTGGCAGTGATGAAAGTCCACTGAGTGAGGACTTGATTTTCACGGTCACCCAGCTTGACATGCATGGGACCTTGATTTCTCCACCACTCCCTAACCGTGGTGTTCACCCATTTGCTGTATTCCTCACCATCCCTCTCTTTTGCCTTGTCTGTCTGCAATTGCTTCCTCACCTACCCAACTTACCTCACCCGGACATTCCTACAGCCCTTCCCCAACATTCCATTCTCCCTACAAAAAAAAAAAAACTTGTCCCATACATAGTGCTCCATTTCACACATGTCTTCATAACACACTTGATTCAGTCCAATTGGCTATAAAACATGACTGTGTTGTGGTCACCCCTTTCTCTTGAGGTGACAGTCCAAATTCAGTTAATATTTTGCATATATGATCATGTTTTATTGTTGAAGAAATGGATAGCCATAGTCCTTTCCTGCATCCATCCTGCACATTCCTGGCTCCCTTCACTTTGTTTCCCCCTGCTTGCTCCCTGTTTAATCACTTTCCTGTCATCCCCATTTTTTCTTTAAAGAATTATTGAGAGATGATGCTCATCATGCACCAGTGGGAAGCAATGGTAAACAGCAGCAATATAAGTAGATGCATTTAAAGTATCATTCACACTTATAAAATTACTACTTACACCCATATTCAAACCCAGTAACATCTGCTTCTAACAACAATGTATTAACACATGCTGCCACAGAGTCAGTTAGGTAGCAGATGTATTTTATACAATCAATACTAACTGACACAGTTTAGCAAGGATTTCCCTTTGTATTCCCATGTGCTGGCTCCCCATATCACAAATGTCATATTTTTGCCATTAATTTTGTATGAAGCATCATTGTGCAATCCCCAGTAATGTTTTATAAAACATTAGTGCACTATGGAGTGTGATGGAGCACATTACACCACAATGTTAAGCAATGATAATACAAACGTAGCTCAATGTATTAGCTACAACTGTATTCAGAACCAGTACCATTTGGCCCCAAAAAGGAACTTATTACTGCATTAAGCGAATTAATACCTACAGCCAGAGAGTCAATTAGGTGGTAGATCTATGGAACAGCAGTTAAGTCTGCAATTTGCTATTCAGTCTCTAAAATAAACCTCCTACACAACTGAGTCTATAGCACCATCTGTTAATGCATTGATCCATTCATGTTTGTGGTCAGATGGCACTGGCTTCAAATCCAGGTGTATCCTGCCATTTCAAATACTCTTATGTGTAAATACAAATTCATAAGTGTGATAGTTGTTATAGAGTCTCTAAAATATGGCTAGATGGTACTGGTTTCCAATACAGCTGTATATATCACTTATAACTTCTTTTTGCAATAACTGTGCATTAGTACAGGATGCACACCATCACACAATTATGCTTTAAAGAAAAGAAATGGGAAAGATATGAAAGTGATGAAATGGGGAGCAAGCCGGGGGAAGAACAAAGTGAAAGGGCTGGAATGTGCAGGAGGTATGTAGGAAACAACCATAGCTATTCATTTCTTTAGTAGTAAAAAATGTTCAGATGTGCAGAATATTAGCTGAATTTACAGTGTCAACCCCAGAGAGATGAGTGACCATAACAAAATCATGTTTTATAGCCAATTGGACCAAATCAAATGTGTTAAGATGATGTGTGTGACATGGGGAGCTATGTATAGGATCACATTTTTTTATTTTTTGGGACAGGTGTCTTTTTTTGAGAGAGAGATAGAGAGGAATGTTGGGGAAGGGGTGTAGGTATGTCTAGGTCAGGTAGATTGGTTAGGTGAGAAAGCTATCATAGACAGACAGGACATACAAGACAAGAAACAGGGATGGTGAAGGACAAAAGAGGTACATGAACACCATGGTTGAGGTGAGGGCGGGGACATCGCAAACCCATGGATGTCAAGCTGGGTGACAGTGAAAATCGAGTAATCAACCACTGGACTGTCATCACTGTCACCTCACTGCACTGATGGCTGCAGTGTCTGACACCTGCATCTCCTCATGTTATCCAGTACAATAATGGAGAGCAGCGGCATAGGAGTATGCCAACTGTGTGTTGCACAATACTATGCACCAACCCTGGCAGTTCATCGTGGGTGAGTGACAAAATCACCACCTCTGCCACTGATCCCAGAGGGAATCACTGGCCTGTCCTATGAGGCAGAACTACCTGAGGGGTCAGGTAGTGCAGGGACAGCAGACGGATTGCTATCAGGTTGCGTCCCAGACATGCTAGGCCTTGGTGCCATAGTCGGTGGAGTGGGGGCAGGTGGATCCTGTAGGGTAGGCCTACTCCACTGTGTTGTGGGGAAAAAACAAAAAATTAAAAATTAAAAAAAAAAGAGAAGGTAAGGGTTGAGGTGAGAGAAAAACAAGGGAGAACATTAGCAATTTCATATGTTCATACTATAGCTCCAAATTTGTGGTAATATACACACAAACCCAGGTCCCACAACTGCCAAACTCAGTAGTCCAAACATCCAACATGCAATTAACTGTAAAAAACATTGTGACCTACTTATACCTAGTATGAACACTATAAGTATTTTGAACAAAATTGAAGTACACACCACTCTCTCCATTTACAACCCAGACATTATACTCATTACAGAGACCTGGCTGAAACCACACATTAAGGACAATGAGATACTTCCTCCAGGTTATAATATTATCAGGGCTGATAGAACTATCAAAAAGGTGGAGGCTTTGTCATGCTATACAAGACTGTCCTCAAGGTAGACCTTATACATAAAGAAATCTCAACATTTAGCAATGCAGAAACCCTATTCACCAAAATTCAAATCAATCAGCAGAACCATCTAAACCTAGTGGGTATTTACATACCCCCAGGTGACAACATACCTACTCTCGAGTTTATACTAAATTGGATATCTGCAAACCTCCCAAAGGAGACACTAAACCAAGGGGGCTTTAACATTGACTGGAAATCCATCAACACAGCTATCCCCTCTAATCAAATCAACCTGTATTCCTATACTCAACTTATCCAAACACCCACCTGCATTGACAAAAATACAAACAAGGAATCCATACTAGATTGGATCCTTACAAACAACCTATCCACTGCCCAATATTATGGTACAGTACCAACTGGCCTTAGTGACTATTTATCCACATTCATATTAAGATAACACCTCAAAACCACTAAAACAACTACCCTATGTAAAATCTGTAATTCAAAAATTTCATACCTGAGCATTTCATTAATGCACTAAGGTATTGCAACTGGGCTTGCCTAACAACTCTCACATGACACAAGGCAGTGTACTACTTCAATTCCATCTTTTTAAACATATTAAAGCAGATGGCCCCCCTACGGACAATTCGAATAAAAGCAACCCAGCCCCATGGCTCTCTAAAAACACAAGAGCCCTTCTAAAACTTAGGGATAAAGCTTAGGATACATGGTATCACAATAAGTCCAGTCACAACAAACATATCTTCCTTGAACTACATAATAAAGCAAAAAACAGATAAGGCAAGATAAGAAAAATCACTACATAGAGCTACAAGCAAAACATACCACTAACCCCCAAAAATTCTGGGCAGCTGTCAACCAAGTATTATAACCAGGCAAACCCACTACCCCTCCCCCCAATGTCAGAGGAGATAATATAGAGATAGCTACTCAGTTTAACAATTACTTCACTTCTTCCATCCTTAACCTAACTAGCAATAGCCAGACCTGCACAACCCCACAACCAATCAACAACCCACACTTATACCTCCATTCACTCTCAAACCAGTTCCTGCCAACACAATATACAAGCACCTCACTAAACTAAAACCCACCACCTTGGCAATTTACAAACTCCCTGCAGAGTACCTCAGAATTGTCGCTAGTATAGCATCTCAATACTTATCAACTAGTCTATCAATGAGCATACAATTCCAACCCTTTGGAAAACCTCCTACATAATACCCTTGCACAAAGGTGGTCCCTCAACTGAACTTATCAACTGCCGCCCCCATAGCAATCTTATCCCCCCATCAAAAATCCTTGAACAATTTATCCATTCTCAGCTGATGAAACATTTACTTACAAATAGTCTCCACACCAACACCCAGCATGGCTTTTGCCCATCCCATAACACCATCACAACACTTATATCCTTCACCAACACTGTCAATCAATATAGGAACAAAGGAAACCTAGTATCTGCCACCTTCCTTGATCTGTCCAAAGCATTTGATACAGTATCCCACAGCAAACTACTTACTGTCCTAGCTGAACTCAACCTAAATGACCCATCCTTGCCCTGGTGTTAAGACTACCTATACAACCGCCAACAAGAAGTTATGTGGCATAATTCCCTCTCTCCCCTTCTCCCAATAACAGTAAGTATATCACAGGGATTTATTCTGGGACCCCTACTCTTTAATATCTTTACAAACACCCTTCACACCATTACCCAGCAAGTTAAAATAGTCCAATATGCAGATGATACTACACTGATCCGTTCAGCCCTCACACTCCAAACACTCCAGACTAAAACCCAAGAGGCCTTCTCCAATATCAAAAGCTAATTAAAAAACTCACAACTAATACTTAACCCAAAAAGACTCAACTTAGGCTTTCCCACCTTACCAAAACTATTGACTCTTCTGCTCTTTTCTCAGTTCTGCCAACAACACCCAAATCTTCCCAGTATCACAAGCTAAACTTCTTGGTGTAATACTTGACCAAAACCTAAAGTTTGACAAACATATAGAACAAACCATATCCACAGTCCATAAAAAACTTGGAACCCTATACTGCTGTAAAAATCTAACCAAAGAAACCAAAATTACTATATCCAGAACTTGCCTTCTCTCTACATTGCTATATGCATCCCCTGTATTAACAAACCTTAACCTACACAAATTGTCCATGTGCTATAATAAAATAGCTAGATTCACAACTAATTCTAATTTCTGCTCCCACCACTGTCACTAAAACAGCTAGGTTGGCTAGAATTCCCCAACTTACTAATCTATAACCAACTTACCATGCCTCATTACTTGCTGTACCACCCAAACAAGATTCCTGATCTCTCAGGCTTACTCAACTTTCACAGTTCTGCTCACCAACTAGTATCCACAAACAAGCCCTTCTTGAAGTAGCTAAGTGTAGACACAGTGCTGGTGAATCCCTCTACTCCTACACAGTTGCTAAAATCTGGAATTCTCTTCCACCAAATATCAGATTGCAAAACAGCAGCCCTCACCTTTAAAACCCAATTAAAAGCCCACCTCAATCTCATCTGGCAATGTACCTGTACTGACCATGGCTAGCCCTACTACCATCATTCAGATAAATCTTCCTCTGGCACTACTCATAGGTAAAACATATAAAGAAACTACCATAACAAACTGTATTTTTAAATTAATGTATATAACTGTATATAGAATTACTGCACTTTGCTACTCAAATACATTATATTTTCTGCTTTATACTGTACACACTATATATTGTGCACTTCTGTGACTTCTCATCATACTGTGCCATGATATACTATTGTTTGCTGTAATAATTTGTACTCATCTCTGACTTTTGTATTTTTATCATGTATGTGGAGCTTTTGTATTTAGTATTTTTATGATTGTCATGTATGTGGAGCTTTTCTCCCTGGGTCTCTACTGAAAATGGGAACTTGATTGCCCAGGCAGACCAACCTGGTAATCAAATGTAAAATAAATAAATAAATAAATAAATAAAATATGTGACATAAAATGCATTGATACACTTATTTGATTCTATTCTGTCACCATTACTTTTGAGACTATCATCTCCTAACAAATAACTTTTTTTACTGTTAAGACTACCCAGTTCATAACAGATGCACACTATACTAAAGATTGCAGCAAACAATCCTTGATGCCTGCATATATTGCACATGTGTGTTGCAGTTATACTGGTTACAGTTTACAGTAGGCCATTGGTGCCACTGGTTTAGAGTTCTGATGTTACATTGCAATATCAATAAATACTTCACAGTATTGTATATTTGGGAAGTGTGCTTTCTGAAACCACAACCTCTGACCACGTTCTAATACTGAACTGTTGTTTTGGCCTACAGACTAATGCATGCATACTTTCCTGTTACAGCTGAGAGATGAATGCTCAATTTAATACAACTGTATAATAAACAATAAAAGTGCCTTTACTTTTAATGCTAAAATAACAGTACCGTTCTGATGCACACAGGGTCTATATTGCAAGACTGAAAAATCATAACTGCGAACGCTTAAACATCGAAAAATCCAGAAACACAAATTTGCTATTGTAGCACATACAAATGGAATTAAGCAGCAGAAGCTCCTAATGTCATGTCTGTGTAGACTTTATGTGTCTGTACTCCACTACTTTTGATATCCACAGGAAAAACTAGCATGGAGTCTACATGGTTGCTTTATAACTTGTTGAATAGCTCCACCAGATTGGTTGATTAGCATGCAATTCAGCTGCTTATGGTGTAATTAGCATGTCTGAAACACAAGCTAAGAAAGATGCAATCCATTAATAATCTACTCCATTATTAAAAGGCAAATGTGTAGCTAGCCAAACTGATGGTTAGGACACTTGCTACATTTTTGCAGGACTTCACAAAAGTGAATTTCTTCCAAAGATATCTTTAGAGGAACATTGAACTCCACGAGGTATTCTCCTATTTTGTTACTTACATAATGCATATGCTGGAATATATTAATGAATAATGTGAAGCAAAGATTTTTAACCTTTTATCTGTATGCATTAGTTAGTAGTGTACTGATAGCATGGCCATGTTTGTCAAGCCATTTCAGAGGTACACATGACTGACAATACATGAAAATAGAATGCTGTGTGGTAAATATGCACAAATGTTTCAGGGACATGTCCTTTGAAAGCAATTTTAGAATTTCAAACATGTTTTTTAAGCAAAATGGTTTATGTGCCTGTTCTTTAGTGGGTTGGGGGAGCAAAGAGAAGTTACTGTTATGTCACAAACTAGAATGGACTGGTCTTTTGGGGGGAGCACAGCTGAGTTACTGCTGTTGCACATACATGGATATGTTGGTCTTGCTACTCTTCTTGTTTTGCATCTGGCCTGTTGTTAGTATTTCACAGCTGTAGACTGTTTTATGTTATTCCAGTGGGTACTACTGACTGCCTACCTTTACTGTTTTATCTGGAAACAGTTACTTTGTAGTTATGTGATACTTATGTGTATTATCATTCTGTTGTCTTTTAGGACACAATGTCAGTGAGGTGGAGATCCCCACTCAGTGAAATGGAAAGCAATATCATTGTTGATGGTCTCCGGCAATATGGGGGATTTCTGCTGGGAAGATGTCGATCCAGTATGTAGCAAAGGCTACAATTATGGCAGCATCAATTCTGTGGGTGGTTACAGTCAGATATATGAACAGGTGTGCCACAGGGCCACTGACATGAATACCTCTGCATGCAGATGAGCAGCTGCTGTTGCTCGAGACCAAAGGGTAACCAGGGAGGGCCTGCTACAGAACCACTTCTTACCTCCAATGAAGATTTCCTGGTGAATATCATCCAACATGAGGGCTCACAGAAGAGTGGATGACAGCATGTCCTTGACGTGGGCGCCACTCCTTCTGAGTCCCAAGAGGAGCTTCCAGGTAGTCTTTGATATATGACCAGTTGAATACTGTTGCATAGCAAAACAATTTAAATAAAAGTTACTTCGATGTCAGATGAATTTTTTTCGGGCAATTGAAGATTTCTACAGTTATAAGCTTAGTTTGGAGTTGTCAACCACTTTCTTGTTGAATGTACAGTTAATGCAGATATAGAGGACTACATATATTACCCTCTGTCTTACTGTTAAATGTAATGATATTGCCCTTACCTCTTGCTTAACTTATTTCAGGGCCATCAGGAATCCAGCAAAATATGCATCTTGCAGTTGGTAAGGCAAATAAATTTATGTCAGTACTGCAAATCAATCTGAAGAAATATAATGTGTCATTTTAGGCCTGTTGTGTGTATTACTGTAATGTCTGTAATAGTGACAGTGCTGTTAGTTATTTAGCATGTATTGCACCATAATAGTGCAGGTATTAATGTATGAATGTGTTTCTTCCTTTTTATCACATGTGATCATGACAGTAGGAGTGTGGGCCCTGTGCCACCTGATGTCAGTGTCTCAGCAGACACTGATAATGATGGTGGAAAAGCTAAAGCACAGTCAGGGGTGCAGAGGTTGAATCTGCCACATAAGTTGACATCCAGCCACCGCCTTCATTTTACCTGGACACAGCCAATAGGCCTATGCCTACCCAGTCCACAGATCCCACATATACTGGACAGGTGGAAGGCGAGGACATTGATCAGGGAAGTGTTACTACTGTGGCTTCAGTGCCTGTTGACTCTGGCCATAGCCAAAGTGTTGGCAAGGTGCCACGCAGGAAAGTTGATAGGAGTGCTCAGAGAGGGCCTGTTGTCCCCCCCTCCACCTGGTGCAGGTGTCTCTTCCCATGTTACTCAAAGTATGTTTAAGGCCATTATGAAGGCACAGGCACATTCATAAAGGCACTCTAGAGAAATCCTCAGGGTTGTAGATGTGGCACAGGCTGACATGCATGACTGTCTCACCGTGTTGCCAATTCCCTGGATCAGATGAATGACACATTGGAATGAGGGGTGTCTGTGATGGACTGAGGGTGTCTGTCATGGAACAAGCAGTGTCTGTGATGGAATGTCTGCTGGGAGGGTAACGGCATCCTCATGGGTGTAGGTCAGCCACAGCATCTGCTGATAGCCAATGTGGCCATGCCCAATCATGCTCTCGTAGTGGCAGTACTTCCACTGGTCCATCAGTGAGTGTGCTGTCTACACCCAGATGTGGCAGACAATGGGGTCATGGTCCTGGGCATTCCTGTCAAGGCAGCACATCCAGCAGACATCAGTCACATTCAGGTAGCAGCACTGCATCTGACCTTGGGCATGGAGGTGCCACTGCAACTCCTGGCAGAGTCAGTTCTTGTGGTCAGGGACAACAAAGATGGACTGCCGCCTCTACCATGCATGGCTCACACCTGTCTGACATAGCAAGAAGTAGAGCTAGCACTGAGTTTGGCTGTGTTTATGCAGACTCACACACCGCTTTCACATGTAAGGCCCCTACAGACACACACACACACACACACACACACACACACACACACACACACACACACACACAACAGTTACATGGTTTAGCCTGCCTGCTTCCCTTTCTTACTCACACACATTCACTGACCTTTTGTGTCAGCCTAGGCCTCCTGTCCTCCTACACAACACCTTGTACAAGTGATGATAACTGTGCCATATCCCTATTTTCTCTTTTTTGGATTCAGAGATACAAAAGCTTTGTGTTTGATGCACACGGTTCATAGCTACATTAGTGCTTAGTATATCTAGATTTGTGTTGTTGAACTGATAATTATACCTGTCACTTACATTTGCCTTGCCAAGTTATACAGTGGATAGCATCATCATGTCAGTACTTCCTAGTGCATTGTCTTGTAAGGGTCGTAAATTCAGGAACTGCAATGTGTCTCATTACTTTCTAACTTTCCCCTTTAATGATTTTCCAGTACATATGTATGATGCACATCATAAGTCATGCCGTCACATTCAGGTCTCAGAATTATATGATAGCATGGTAGTCAAATCTCATCAGAACAGTAACACAGTATATGCTCTCTTTTGCATGAACCTCACCAGACACATGCAGTAGGTGGACGAAACACAGGGCTTTCTCATCAAGATAACACAGGGCCTGCTAACCATGCATTGATGTATGTCAATAGATTAAAAGACATGTTACTGCAATCTGTCTGGTATCAGATGAGGTGACATCTGCCTGGGCTCCAGGCCAGTGTCTGATCATGACCTGGTGGGATGACTGAATATGCAATAATCTGATATAGCCAATGACATCAGCATTGTTTGTTGAGCATATGGTAATAACAGTGTCCCACATGCTGGTGTAAAATACTCTCTGTAATGTCAAGTAACAGCTCACACACACCCAGTTGACTGCAGTGAGAGTAGAACCCCTGCATATTTAAGGACACAGACTACAGAACACAGCCATTTACATAAGTGACATGGCACAAGTCTGACTTTTACAAAGCTGCAGGTCACCTTATAGTGGAGAACATCAGCAGGTCATGTGGGAGACAAGAGGCTGTGAGAGTTGCATGAAATGGAGTGTAGGCTTGTGCAAGTATCAAAATACTGGCACGCTATGGTATTGTAGAAGTAACTGTAAGGTAGCACATCTACTCTGCTAAGTAGAGAGACACACACACCAAGCTGACTGCAGTGAGAACAGAACCCCTATCTATCTAAATGCACAGACTACAGAACACAGTACTCTATGCAAGCACCACACCATAAGTCTGACTTTTACATGGTTGCAGGTCAACTTATAGTGGATGACATCAGAAGTGCATATTGGAGAGAAGAAGTTGGGAGGCCTGCCTGAAATAGATCTGTAGGCAGGTGAAAATATCAAAATCCTTTCAGTTCATGGGACTGGGGCAGTAACTGCAGGATGCACACTTGCTCTTCTAGCTAGACACACACACACACACACACACACACACACACACACACACACACACACACACACACACACACACACTTGACTGTAGTGAGAGCAGAGCCCCTACCTGTATAAGTACACAGATTACAGAACTCAATATTTTATGACTTTTACATAGCTGCAGGTGAACTTATACTACATGACATCAGCAGGGGGCAATAGGTTGGAAGGACTGCATAGGCACATAAATTCATAGGTTCATATGAGGGCAGTAGCCTAACAGCACTAGGATGTGTAAAAGCCTAGCTGTATAAAAACACAAGTACCCTTGTTGAGCATAGCTGGATGTTAGGTTAGCAAAACTGCCAGCACCACTGACTGGCCCTGTCCATGAGGGGCACACAACATTATATATTACATTTTGTAGTGTAGCTGATATATGTATGTAAAAAGTGCTGAGACCCGAAGGTTGTACTGCTTGGTTGGGGGGGGGGGGCAACACATGTATGTACTGTGAATATATAACGTATACTTAGAATGTGCCCTCAGTTTGCAATGTTTCCATATGTACTTTTATGTCATTTAAAGGAAATGGACAATAAACACCAATAAGAAAGCATCATATATACAGTTCCATAGCACAGTGAGCACTGGATTTGCTCAATGGTTAACAAAGTGTACACACTTGCTAGATACAGCTGTTTGCATGTAGGTAAGCAGTGCACAAACACAAGCCACATTGCTAATGTCTGACAAGCAGAATGCAACAATGACAAACAATTGCATGTATAGGCACGTGTGTATGTGTCTAGATAACAGCAATGCATTTTCAGGACTATAGTACACAGTATACCATCAGTTATACATTGGATGATAAATGGGATAATACACCGATAACTCCATCAGTAAAAGTAATACTTTATGGGATATGCCATATTCAAACCCAGGACCATGTGTATGGCAGTTCTAAACTTACACCTGTTGCCACAAGAATGCTGAGGAAACAGTTGTCTATGTTGTACTTCATTGTTGTAACCTGCAATGTCACAACAGTAAAACAAAGGTTGCAGACTGTACAAGAATCCAATACCAGCTGTACTCCAGGTCGGTCTTTCTCTATAGCAAAGGGCATTCATTGAATGTATCTAGTTTCTATTTTGGGCTGTCTGCTTCCTAGTGGTCCACTATGCTTCATGCAAACCAGATAAACACAGCTAATTGTTTCTGCTATGTGGCGCATCATGCAAAAAGTGCAATTAAAAACAGGAAGAATAAGACATAAAAAAAACTTAGTACTGGACACATATAAGTAAAATAAGTGTCTGCTGTCACATGTTAACGTGCTTTCTCTACAAATCCACCACTGTTTACTTGATTACTGCACCAAGTTAAGAACTACAAGGATACGGCATAATATTATTAAAGAATACATTCTAGATTCAGGACTTACCTTGCAAATGCAGAAGTGGACGCAATTTTATTTCAGGGCTAAAATGTCCTTGTCCCTACTCCCATGGTATTGAAGTATTCAGCAAAAAAACAGAATGGAGGCTAGATGGATGCTTTATAGCTTGTTGAATATTGCCATTGTACTGAAAATCATCTGGCTATGCTGTAATTAGCACTTGTGAAAAACATCTGCTGCTTTAAGTGCTCATCTATGTGCTGCTGTGTGCACTGGCACTGAAATAAGGTAAACACAAGTAATCTTACAAATTTTCTCCATTCCTGTAATATCGTGCAAACATGCAGCTCAAAAGGTGGAGGAAGGGTTGCAGAACTTGTACTAGAACCCAGGACCTTTTATACTCTAGAATTAGACATACAAGTACTACCAAAGTGGCACCCAACCTTCCACAGAAGGCACACACACATGCACACACACACCTAGGGCCAACTTAGAGTGTCCAATCCACCTACAACAGGTCTTTGGGATGTGGGAGGAAACCGGAGCACCCGGAGGAAACCCACGCGACCACAGAGAGGACATGCAGACTCCGCACAGAAGGCACCCCAGCCAAGAATCGAACCGGAGAACCTCTTGCTGTGAGGTGGCAACGCTAATTGCTGCACCACCATGGCCACCCAAGAGTCTACCAAAACTAAGTAGTGTTAATTGTTCCACTCAAAGATAGCAGTTGCTACAGCAGACCAAGGAAGTTCAGGAACTGGACTTAGCTGAAATGGTTCTCTTTGCAAATGCAGTTTAGTACTATTGCATACTGAACAAGAAGAAAGTACTTTATTGACGGCGTTCAATAATGAAGGCCAAAATACTAATTTTCTAGCTCTTCTCTTAGTGGATGTAGACCCTGGGTGACCATGATGCAAAATCTGTATATATTCTTGCTGTAATTTAGGAGGAACAACAATTTTAGGACCTTTGAAAATAATGCCATCTTCCATCAACAATTCATCTCTGTAACAAAAATATGTTTGCACTTCAGGTGATATACTAGATTACTTTGATGGCCATCCAACATCAATATAGTGAGGTTTTGTAAAACTGGATCGGTATGAGTGTGATCCCTTAACTCATCAAGTCTAGTGGTGGAACATTATGCAGTGAAATCACATCAAAGTCAAAATTCTCTGCATCAAGCTGTTCTGTTGTATTTCTGGGTGATCTGGATAAAGGATCAGCCAGACAGACCAATTTTCCTTTATGGAGACCATTTTGAAATTGTACTTTTACAATTTGAGCATCATTCTTTGTAATCTCACTGGAGCAGAATGCATAGGTTTCTTTAGAATAGTAACTAAAGGTTTCAATCTGAATAACTCAACCATAAATATAATCATGAAACTTGTAACGTGTAAATACTATTGCCAAAAGATCCTTCTCAATTTGAGCATACTGCATCTCAGTTTGGGTTAGTCTTCTAGATGCATAGGCTACTGGTCTGCCTTCTTGAAGTATAACTGCACCAAGACCAAATTTAGAAGCATCACAGGAAAGATTAACTAGTTTATTCACATCATAGTATCTTAACGTAGGGCGGGGGGCAATTTTCTGCTTGAGGTTGTCAAAGGCCTTCTGATGTTGTTCCAACCATAACCATACAACATTTTTGCATGTGAGCTCTCTTAAAGGTGCTGTCATCTCACTGAAGTCTGGTATAAATTTGCCTGAATAGTTGACCATGCCCAGGAAATGCTGTAAAGCTTGTACATTGTCTAGAGCTGACATCTCAAGAATAGCTGTTTGCTTGGTCGGGTCTGGTCTCATGCCTGTACTTGTAAACAAATGTCCTACATACATAACTTCTGGAAGTTTTCATTTGCATTTCAGAGGACTGAGCTTCAAGTTTACTTCATGTGCTCTGTCCAGAACTTTCTTGAGGTTTCTGTCATGCTCTGCTTCACCATTGCCTCCAACCAATAGATCATTTACTATTATGGCACAAGGATAACCAGAAAACATTTGCTCCATTGCACGCTGAAATACTTCACTTGCAGAATTTATTCCAAATGGCATCCTTAGGAATCTGTATCTGCCAAACAAAGTACCAAAAGTAGTTAGAAATGAGGATTTGCGATCCAGCATCACATGCCAAAATGAACTCTTTGCATCCAAAACAGAAAATGCAGTGGCATTTGGTATTACAGCTGCAACTTCTTTGACTGTGCACATTGGATGATATGATCTCTTTAATGCTTTGCTCAGATCTCTTGAGTCAATGCATATTCTGACTTCGTCTGAGCCATTTTTGTGAGCAGCTATCATGGACGACACCCATTCAATTGGTTCTGTGACTGGACAAATCACACCTTGCTGCACTATTTTATCCAACTGAGCCTTAACTTTATCTTGCATAGTTATCAGAACTCTTCTTGCTGGTCTGACTACTGGAATGACCTCTGGGTCTAACTTCATGGAATACACAACTGGAAGTTTGCGTAACTTGTCATCGAAAACATCAGCATACTCTGAGAAAATGGCTTTGAAGAAATTAAAACTCGGAAATGAACTTACATGATGAACTTCTTTAGTATAAGAAAGCAGATTCATTCTTAAACTATCTTTGAGACCCAATAAAGATTGCACTGGTCTTCAGACTACATAGAATAACAAGTTGTGACAGTTCTCAGGCAAATAACATGAAAGCATCACTGAACCTTCGGTTTGAATTTTTTCACCTCCATAAGCAACAAGTCTCACACTACTGGTTATATTGAGCTGTTTGTTAGTTCTCACTCTAGCAAATGTGTCTGCTGATATAACATTACACTTTGAACCAGTGTCTTCTTTGAGCTCTGTGGATTTTCTATTAATCCAGATAGTACAAAACACTTCAGTTCTTGTTAATAAGTTCATTGCATCAACTCTTTCACCAAGCACTTGTGCACCATCTGTATAGAAAGGTGACTGCTTCGGCTCTACTTGATCAACTTGCTTTTTTGTGCAACCTTTCTTTACAACTTTGTGAGGCTTACTTGATTTGCAAAACTTTTAGAAATGGTTTCATTTTTTACACTTGTGACATTGCTGACCAACTGCTAAGCATTTCTCTCTGTTAGACTCATGATTCTCACCACAATTGCAACAGTTAACAATAAAGCTAGATTTGGGTTTTGCTGATTCATGCTGTACTGCACTGAGCTGGTGCAAGCTCCTTTCTTATAACTTTCTGGAAAGCCAGGTGCCTTCTTTGGAAACCCTGTAGCTGCCACATGCTTAGGCCTGCTCTTGCTTGTCATGCATTGCATACTATCTACATTTGCTCTGGAGCCACTGAAACCATGCTCTTGTCACTCGCAAGCATACTTGTGTGTTTTTGTGTCACCTCATGGATTTGACAAATCGCAATGGCTTTGCTCAACATTAAATCACTGTCACAAACTAAAATCTTTCTCACAGCAGCACTATTAATACCACACACAAGCCTCTCCTTTATCAACTCATCTTTTAAATTACCAAACCGAAACGTTTTAGCTCTGTTTCTCAAGTCTGTTATATAAGCTGCAAATGTTTCCCCTGGTTTCTGATCTCTCATGTAAAACAAATGCATCTTTAATGTAATATTTGTCTTGGGGTTACACATTTCTCTGAACTTGCACTTCAAACACTCGGTTTCTTCCCTTGATTCAGCTTGTACAACAATATGATGGTCTGCACCTTCTCCTTCATATACTGCCGGTGCATACACAAATGAATGCTCTCTTTTTATGGCCTCTGACCCAGCTAAGTTTAGCAAAATGAATGCCCTGGTGCATGCATCTCTATCTGCATAAGCTGCTTGTATAAAAATATCATACTCTTACTCAAATAATCTCCAGTTCTCTGCAAAATTCTGATCAAATACAAGGGTTTTCAAAATCCATCTGCCATATTAACACATATTAGCGAAGGGTTTTGCAAATAAGCACAAACATACACACATGCACATATGCCTGAGACTACTGCCAGTATTTGTCCAGTGCCTTTGTACTCTGAACTTATACCGCTGGGGCTTTTTGGAATCATGTAAATGAACAAACTTGTAGTACCTTCAAATAATTGGATTTTACAAAATAAACTTCTCGGGCACTTTAGTACTTTTGTAATATCATTGAAAAGGCTAAAATGCTAAAGTCATTTACCATCATTTTAAGAAACATTTGATAACTTTACAATGCGACTGAATAACTCATGAGCACTGTAAAGTTCTTGGAATGTCATCTTTTGTAAGAAAACAACTCTTAGTGTAAGAAACATGCCAAGTAACTACACAATGCAAATAAATCAACCATCTGTTGCCCAAAATTCAATAACTTTTTGAAGTAATTTCACTTTGTGAAAAACTACATACAGCACACTGAAATGTCCCCAAAATACTGGTACCATGCTAGGCAACTCTTTATAGTACAAGAAGCATTCTGCAATGGCAGCACTCTTCGAATAGCCATACCCAGCACAAGAACTTTTCGAAATGGCTATACTTTGTATTTTATGAAATAGTTGTACTTTGCACACAACAAACTCTGAAATACATGCACAGTAAGAAGCACACACTGTAAGCATTTTTACACACTTTGAGATACTTTGGATAACTTTAGTTAAGCCCTTGATACAATATGAAGTCGTAGTTATGCCCAAATACAACACTTTGCCAAAACACATACAGTCACCTTGCTTTATTTTTGCTTAATGTGCCCTTTCTTGTCCTTATTATATTTGTTTTGCTCATTTAAGCCCTTTTCATGCCCAATGTACTTTTCTTGTGCTTGTTTTACTTTAAACATGCACATTTTGCTTTACTGTTAATCACTTCATCAAATGCTTTTATTTTAAACATTTTCTTTAGTTAACACACTTTTTGTTCTCTCCGCTTGCCTGATAATGTAGCTCATGCCCTTGTAATGCCCCTTTTTTGCTCTGTTTGTGCTCTTTTCTCTGTTTTACCTTCACTGTCATCTTTGCACCTTATGGCTCCAAATACCATGTCACTCTCCTACCTTGGACACAATAGAAGAGTCTTTGTGGGTTCTGTTTGAGCAGCTTTATTTTATACAAACACATCACTATAGAGGCTTACTGACTTTAACCTAAGTAACTTATACACAAACTAACAACTGTGATCATGCATGCTCTCTCTCTGGCTGCTCCTTCGAAATGGCACTAGGGATTGCACGTGTCTGTAATTTATACACGCACTTACAGGCTCACATACTTCTTAAAGCTATAGCACACATACTTGCACTCTGATCTACAGTATTACGTCACTATATATCTACACAGAGGAATGCAAGTTTTGGTAAAATTTGACTGTATTCCATCAGATGAATGCGGCATATGCTTACCTGACAATATGAATGGTATGTTTCATGAGGTTTACGCTTTTAACTATCTACATTACTTATAAGTATATTCTTCATTTGGGAGTGGGGGAGCAAAGCTGCATTTATGTCATAGCACTTGTTGCTATTGTTAATCTAATTTTTTAGCATCCACCATGCCTAATAATGTCACAATGTATGTGGGGTTACATGTTACAGTCTGTTCTGTATAAATCTACAGACTTTTACTTATTCTTGTTTCTGTGTAGACTCCTTTCCGTGACTGTATTAAGAAAACCTTTGACTACATGGGCAACACGAGCACTGTTTCTACATGGTTGCTTTACAGATTGTTGACTTGCTCCATCATGTTGGTTTGCTTCAACAGCATGCAGTTCAGCTACTTATGCTGTAATTTGCATGCCAAAGAAATTGCCATGTTTACTCATGAGTGCACACCTCTACGTGGAGTTTACTGAATCTAAAAATCTTTGCGATCATGTAGGCTCTATTGAATCTCCTCTATTATGAGTGTGTCTCTGACCATAAATAAGTTGCGTGTTTCAGACACAAATGTCAACAAATTCCCCTCAAGAGCAGAGTGAAATGAAGCTGAAGAGTGGAGTTTTGATCCATATGTCAAGAACATATAATAACGGTGTTATGGTCAGAGAGACCAGAAAATAATATTTGGTAGCTGTACAGTTTTGAAAACTGTTAATCACTTAGTCATCCCACATGGACAGTGGACAAAAGCAAAATGTCTCTCTGAGGAATAAATAATTTTAAAATCTATAAGACACATCAGTTGGCCACAGCTTTTGCTTAAAACTGTGGCCAAATGCAATGTTTTAACATTTTAAATTATTCTAGCTTTCTGCTGTTGTTCTTTGGTGTCAGCACTGACCAATATTAAACTCTAGTATGAAAACTAGAGCTCAACAGCAAAAATTTAAGCACTTTTCTGACATCAGAAGAGTGCTGAACAGCATACCTCTCAACTCTCCAGATTTTTGCAGAATGTTCAGATTTTTGCCTCATATTTTTGGTCTCTTACTCATACGATATGTGGGTTTCTGGCAAAATATTGAGAACTGAAGTCACTAAATAATGACAGGCGTTTGAGTTTCAGATATGTTCTTCAGAAAAGACAGGCTAATGCAAACTCTATCATTTTATCAAGTTTCTAAGGTTGTAAGAGCAGCATATTTAAAATCTGTCCATGGTTTTCATCCATAGTCTCCCCATTACTGTATGCTTTGTCCATATTTCTTGTGCTTTGAGGTTGAGGGTATGCTGAATAAACCTGCCTATTTTCCACATTTGGAGTGTAATTGTGGTACTCTATGTACTACATTCAAATTGTGCATGCAAATTGTGCATGCATATTATGGGATAACAGAAACAGTGATTAAATATAATAAGGCAGTTTTAATAGTAAGATCAGTTTATGTTCCTTTCACTGATAAACCTTTCTGTGCTGATATTTCCATGGGCATCCATAAACTTCCCTAAACCCCAGTGGTTCTTCTATGAGACAGGACCTCAGGTCTAGATAGTGATTTCGACAGGGTACCTGTACTTTTAAGTGTGTGTTATCTGGATGGAGATGGCACTTTATTAAAAAAATGAAAACCCATTCATCAACTGTTTTTTTGTATAAAGCCTCCAGGGTTAAGAGATCCACTCATTTAGTATTACAGACAAAGATATCTACTACAATACACTCCTGTGTATCATCTGATTAATTTTGACTACAGTTCTTAAAACAATTTTCTTATACTGTCAGCTTTCAGACCATTGTGCAAATATCGTTAAGTGGTCATATAAACTCAAATAAATGGCAAAAAACTATTCCACTTTCTTATTTTGAAGATATTCTTTTGGTTGTGTGTGCTAAGAAGGAACTGTAATGTTTATCTGTAAATGAATATAACTCAACCTTTTGTCAGATTTATTATGGAGGGTCAAGAATAAAAGTGTTTCTGACATTAATAAACAAGCTGATACAATAGAAATGCAAATGGATTTTATTTTAAATTGCTCCTAATAGATTATAATACACATATATTTTACTGAGGAGACTTAACAATGAAAAGAAAAAAAAAAAACAGAAGAAAAGTGGGTACTCATATTCAAAGAAAATACTGCTTCATTGTAATCAATTAAAAGGGGAGTTCTTTAGCTAAACAAATTCATTTCCAATGGGCCCACCCAAGCAACAAGTTTATATTGAGAAGTTCCTTTTCTCAATATATACATTTGTATACTCGATACCTGGATGATTTGTTTGTTGCTTGGGTGTGCCCATTGGAAATTATAGATGATTTTATTCATTATATTAACAATACCACAATCTTTCTAGAGTTTACACATAAAATAGGCCAGGGGTCTATAAACTATTTCGATGTCTACCTATCAATACACCCTATTGAACATATTCTTTCATCCAAAATTTAAAGGAAGCCATCTTATTTCAATACTTTATTGCATTTTACTAGTAGAACCTGCGGTGGTGGTGTTGTGGTAGCGTTGTCGCCTCACAGTAAGACGCTGTCCGGTTCGATTCTCAGCTACAGCATCTTCTGCATGGAGATATGCGTTAATGGGCATACCTTCGTTGAAGGTTGTGCATCAGGGCTGGTAACTCGGCACGTAAAAATCAACTACCAATCATTAGCGGACCAGAGTTCCGCTGTGGCGACCCCTAACCGGGAAAAAGCCGAAAGACACAACATTGCATTTTACTAGTAGACACCCTTACCACCAAAAACAGGCCATAGTTAAGGGCCAAATGATAAGGGCAGCTTGAATGGTTTCCCAGTGGGATGATTTTTTCAATGAATGCAATAAACTGAAGCATATGTTTCTTAAGATGGGCTGCCCAGACCAGTTGGTTGCTTCAGTGATAGAGGAAGTAACTAGAAAGAGACAAATTGGTTTGCATATGCCCTTGCTGGGAAACTTACAGCAAGCCTTGGACACTAATACTCCGGCATCAGAATTACCAGAGTCTGATTCTGGTAAGGGTTCCATTACTGGCCAGTACCCACACAGGAAGGCAAAGAAACAAATTTCTGTTGTTCTTCATTTATTACAACATATAATGCTGATAGTGAACAGCTTGTGGATATTATAAATAAAAACTGGGAACTGCTTTCTAGTAATAAAGAAGTTCAAGAGAAACTTGGAGTAGTCCCAAAATAGTGTTCAAATGGGGGAGTTAATTCAAAAAATGTTTTTGACAATATGTCGAACAATAAAAATAGGATAGTGGGTAGGATGTTGAGATGTGGAGCTTGCAAACAGTGCCATATGATTTTTGAAGAAGAGATTAGGGTCAACAACAAAATTATTAGGCCCAAGGGATGCTATAATTGTCATACCGAGGGTGTTGTTTATATTCCTCTCTGTAAATTATGTCCAACTTTTTACGTGGGCAAAACAGAGCGAAAATTGAAACAACATATATATGAGCACTGTTATGATATAAAAAAATTACTAATGCATTTTATAAACATTTAAGTATTAATAGTGAACATAGTTTTTTGGTTTTCATACTTGAACAAGCTGAGCATCACCCTAGAGGTGGACCCCGGTCTATTATTTTAGAACAAAGGGAGTTACAGTGGCAAACCTTACTTAATGCTTCAGTTTTGCCCGGGTTAAATGAGATTACTAGCGTTAATAGTTTATTAAAGATGAAGGCATATGAAAAGTAGATTTTGGGTTTTATATTATATAGTTAAAGTCATATATTCATTTATATTTATTTGTAGAATAGGTTGGTATTATTTTTAATTTTAATTGTTTAATTGAGTCATATGATATGCAGGGGTATAAGTAATTCACTTCTGTGTTTATCCAATGGCCAGAAGAAGTCTATATTAAGGACAAAAGCGCTTACTGTGTCTTATGTTTTATATTTTCTTTTACATTTTGTAATAAATTCCGGTGATTTTTCTCTTTGTGGTCATGCTGCCTTTGTGTAAGTGGTTCCAGTTAGTGAAAAGTTGTGTATTGACCTTTTTACTCATCATTTTAGTTTGTTAGTTGGGATATTTTGCAGACACCCTAATGGTTATGAATATCAGCTGAGTACAACAGCCCTGTATTTCTAATAACTAGCCAGACATTCCACTTATACTTTGCTTATGATGCCATAAAAAGGTTGAAACATGCATGTCCACAGCTAGTGAGGTATGGCTTTATTGGCGTGAATTTGTCCATAAATACACTTAAAATGAAAAAAAGTCATGGACATTCAGAATTGCCAAATAGCTGAAGCGGTTTACAGCTATATTGCCAAAAGCACATTCTATGAATGTGCACATACGCAAACCATTTAGGTGAATTTTGTCCAACCGACTTCTGTAAAGTGCAGAAAAACAGTGAACATCGACATTTCCAACTGTCCCACAGCTGAAACGAATGCTACCATTGGTCAAAAAGGGGGGAAGATTTTGTTATTCAGAACATCGGCGTTCGTGGTTTTGAGAAACCAGCTGAAACACTTGATGTCCTTAAGGGCTTATTTGCATATATCACATGTTGCCTCGAATACAAGAGGTTCAAGGAATCATACAGTGGAAAGTCTTACGTTTCTAAATTTTTCTTGTGTTTTTTACATATTGCATTTATTTGGTTTGTTTGAAGTAGAGAAGATTCAGAAATGAAGGTTGATGTAAATTAATTTTTTATGGCAAACAAATCTTTTAGGATTTCCTGGATGATCATAACAAACCCTTAGAGAATCAAAGATTGTGTTTACTAGATGTGGAAACATATGCTAAATTATAAAATTCAGACATTTACCTAAATATCAGTATTTAGAAATTTACCAAAGACAACATTTAACATTTATTCCACAAGGCAATAACCCATGAGTTTTAGAATTTATATTTTTTCTATTCAAAATCTAACAAATATTTTGAAAGTTTGGAGTGCATTGCAAATTATATCCAGAGAGTATATGCTAGACCTCCAGTTCAGTCGATAACACATTTCTTTGCAAAAAAAAATCACCTGTGATCAAATTTATTTTTTCTGGGCTAGACACATTTGCAATTGAATAAATCTTTCACCAAGATGTACATAGGAGTGATAACATATCCTTAATATCAAATGGTTTCCAGGACTACTTTATTAAAACAATTGTGCGCGTTAAAAGATGCACTCTATTGATCTTGCCTCTGTCTTGAATAGTCCATAAATGATGCCATTCCTATGATGTATAAGTTGAGTTCAGCAATACGAAGTAGTATTCCATAGAGGCTTACCTATAGATGTTCGCTGTACTGGTAGTCGACTGGCTTACATGTGAGAATTTAATGTCGCAGTGAGTTTCTCTGCAGTGCTTTATATTGTCTGAGTTAGCTTGCATTTTTAAGAGGTCTTCCCCTTTTCTTTATTGTGGTGTGACCATGGAGTCAGTATTTATAATTGGAGTTTTAGCCCCTGCAAAAACTGATTTTTTTGTATATGTGTTTATTTTTTTTATTTTTTTATTTTCTTTTAAGTTTTTCAAAAAAAGAGTGTTGATGGCTCTTAAGTAAGCCATCTGTGTAATAATTTAGATATTACTTATAAAAATAAAGATAGGTTATGAGATCTAATATCACAGAAGTGCTAGATAACTGGTCTTGCCTGTTCAAACAGATAAAATATTACTTTATTTCTCTGAGGAATCTTACCATAGGATAGAAAAAATTGAATGGAATCCATTATTCTTCTGTGCATTTGTATAATTTGAGTTGGGCCAGTATTTCTAAATGCTGGTATAGTAGAGTAAATAATGCAGAGATTGGTCAATATGTAAGGTCATGCTTCCATATTCTCTCTATGTGAGGTAAAACTAAACAGGTGACATGCATTGTAGCTGTAGAGAATGCTGTATTATAGCCTGATATTTTCTTAACAGCATTTATTCAGTCTTGGAAGCCTTTCTTAAAGACAAATGCTGGAAGTTTAGATGGCTACTCTAGCTTCAAGACTGTTACTTCAGAAATGGAAGTCACATCAACTCCACCCTTATGTCAAAGATCAAAAATGTTAAGGCTACAAAATAAACAGTGTTGTATAAATAATATTGAAACTACACTGAGTGACCTTTTGTTGTCATTAATCACTTTCACCTTGCTTTTTCCTTTATTTTTTCCTAGTGTGAAGTGATCCCTTTCCATGAGTACGTGCAATCCCTGCCAATCCTCACATTTTTACCTTTTGCAGACTAGTTTATATGTGCACTTATTCTATGAACTGAAATTCAGATTATGTCAACGTTTAATGAAATAAACAACTCCTTTGGAGAGTGCAAACTGCATATTTCATTCAGTGTGTTTTATCCCTTTGCCTGCTTAGTTGTTTCTATCCTGTTCCATATGCTAAGAGTGGGAAAGCGTACTATGAGAAGAGATAGAAGGTGCATTAATTTAAAAAAGGAAAAGAAAAAAATGACCTTTGTATTTGTTTATGGTTAAATGAGAATGGTCAGTCTGTTATCGTTGTCAGATTCTGAATAATGTAATAAGCATAGAATGCTGAAGTATGGTATTGGTATTGAGAAAAATGTGTAAACAGCATATTCTAACAACTATTTCTTAACTAGCTAAATGGAAAACAATACTAATATAGGAGAAATAACAGTAAACAAGAACAAATAACACTGTAGTAACAACACATTTAAAAGTGACATAAACATTCTTTAAAAAAAAGGGACATTATTCTCAGTTTGTTTGATAATTGTGTTCTCAGATCCCACGGTCTGTCTGCAGTGAAGATTGTCCACTGGGCCATAGAAAAAGGGCCAAAAAAGGAGAACCCCCATGCTGCTTTGATTGCATCCCATGTTCCCTCAGTGAAATTGCCAACAGAACAGGTGGGTAATCTGTCACTTGTCCATATTGCACACTCTCTTTTCTCCTCAGTGTACACAGAAGCAAACTGTACTAAAACACTAGCATGTCCCTAAGCAAAACTAGCATCTTCAAATGTGGAAACCTAGTTTAATAATACGAATTTTGTGAAGAGAAGTATAATCATTTAATGATAAGAAATCCCAGTCGGAGTTTATTAAAGATGTCCCTAAAATTCCTGCAATTCGGTAGACTGTTAGTCATAATACATAGATGGCAGCATGAACTATATCTGTTACCTTGTGTTTGACTACATTTAGCTTCTATGCATTAGACCAGTCAAATACCCACAGTGATTTTCTGCATATATCAGACACATATCAGCGATAACAAATCAAAGCAAATTATATAAACCAGTCTGAAATTTGATTATTTTTATTATAAAATAAAGTATTAACTCCTGTCAATGCCAAATGCTGACTGCAAGGTGGCAGCAATTTAACACAAGGATGTAAAGGTAAAGGTCATTTTGAATAATGCGTTGAATGTCTGAATGAAAAGGCTTTTTTGTGAAATTAGGAATGTTATATAAATAGAAGCAAATGACAAATAAGTAGAAAGTCATGCATGTATTGACACTTCCTACAGTGAATGGCTGACATTTTTTTTCAGTGCATTTCAGTTTAACAGAAAAGTATCATGCAATGTTACAACATTATTCTCGAAAACAATATATGGCACCGTAATACATTTCCTAGTGGAGATACAGTATTTTAAAATGTTTTCATAGGTTCATAGGTTCATAGGTTCATGCTAGGCTATCTGCCCTAGGGCATTTATAAGCCTAGCCAGAATGTGTTTGGCTTTTGCCACCCATTTTAAATTTATTTTGCTATGCCCTTTTTCGAGGTTAGTATACTGTGCCTCTGTCTAACAGTGACACTGAAGTGATACCCGGGGTAAACCTACGATCTCCCATCCACTCATCAAGATTCCTCTTGAAGAGAGTCAATGAGGGACTCTGCCTAATCTGGACTGGGATTTTATTCCAGAGTGAAGGGAGCCTCTGAGTTATGAATCTGTCCCTCCAGCATGTCGTATTTATTTCAGTGCTGAGGTTCAAGTCTCTCGAGCGCGTAGCTCGATGGGATTTGGATTTTCTGAGGTGCAGCATGTCCATTAATTCCGGGTTGGACATGGCTTTATACGTCAGGCACAGATCGCCTCTGAACAGGCGGTATGCCACTGAGAAGAGCTGGAGTTTCTTTAACCGGGCAACATATGGCATCTGTTAGAGCCCTTTGATCCTCTTGGTGAGGTACTTTTGGGGTCTTTCCAGTTGCTGCAGGTGTCTGGTAAGGTGCATCCCAAAAGGGGCATTGTACTCAATTATAGGCCTGATGAGGGATGAGTAAAGAGGCACGATGACCTCCCCTGATCTAGATGTGAATCCCTTCATGATTAGGTGGGCTATATAAAATGTTTTTCTAACCACTTTGGCCATGTGGTTGTCAAATGAGAGATTGCTATCAACTTGGGTCCCCAGGTCCCTAATTACTTCTTCTGTACTTAATGGATTACCACCTATGTGGTAATTTGTGGGCACTTTGTTTTTGCCAAAGGGGATGACTATACACTTTTTGGCGTTTAGCTTCAGGACATGGCTCTGGCACCAGTTGTCTGTTTCTATGAGGCCCTTTTGGAGGATGCTTGTGTCGGCTGGCAAGTCGATTATGGCACCCAGTTTGCAGTTATCTGCGAACTTGGTCAGCCACAGTCCTTCCGTGTTGGCCTGTACCTCCGAGAAATATATACCGAACAAGAGAGGTCCCAGGACTGAGCCTTGTGGGACACCACTTGTAACTGGTTTGGAGTCTGACATGGCTCCAGCAATTCTAACCATGTGGGTTCTGTCCTTGAGTCAGTTACAGAACTGTCCTTAAGTCAGTTCAGAAGTTGCATTCAGCATAACACTGAATAAAAATGGCACAGACGCATTTCCATGAGTAGAAATATGGTAAAGATTGTAAGCAGAGTACTAATATTATTATGAGACAGCATTTTGTGAAATAGACAGAGAATGCAACATTACTTTGTCTAACAGATATTCATACAAAATAGACACAGAAACAGTTTTCTGACTGAAGGGGTGACATTCTGTTTTACATTTTATTATGATAGGAAGCCAAGATGCAGCATTTTAAAGTGTCTGCTGAAATCAGTATTTCACTGTGTACTATTAAATAAAAAAGAAAGGACATATATTGTTAGAGACTTAGCACCCTGCTATAGTAACAAATACTACAGAGATTGTATGGTATTCCTTAAGCAACATGCAGTGAAAGTATCAGCGCTTTTGTGCAATACATATCAATGCACAATGGGTGAGGAAATAGACGTTTGTAAGTGGAGTTATGAGAGTCTGCTTTACATTTTGTCATAACTAGAAAGCAAGCAATAGCTTTAGACCCCAGTATAGTACAAACACAGCCTTGTTATCTTTCACCAGTACTATTCCTCACCTTAAGAACAATGGACAACTAGTCTCTGCAATTTTCCTGGACATGTCAAAAGCCTTCGACACCATCTCCCACCAAATGCTTCTTAACAAACTCTCAACTTTCAGTCTCAGTCTAGCATCACTGATGTGGTTTCTCAGTTACCTATCAAACCATCAACAGGATACTAAATGGGAGAATGATCTCTCCCCACTACTCCCAGTATCCACTGGCATACCCCAAGGTTCAGTACTCTGCCTTAATACTAATACTAACTTAATACAATAACCTTAATACTGCAACCCAACTTGCCTCAATCATACAGTACACAGATGATACATCCCTTATCTGGTCTGCCCCTTCCCCACAAGACCTACAAGTAAAGATGGAAAAAGCATTCCAGGAAATTGAAACTTTCCTATCAAACCACCAACTCATTTTTAACCCAAATAAAACCAAGTTAATCATTTTCACAAACAAAACTGCCAAGCACTTCTCCCTTCCCCTCTCTATTCAATCCGCAAACAATACCAAAATCATACCAACTACCCAGGCCAAGCTCCTAGGTATTACTATAGATGACTGTCTCAAATTTCATATACATATTTCCCAAACTATTAAAAAAGTCTACTTTTAACTTGGAGCTCTCTACAGAGGCAAATCTTACCTAACACTCCAAGCCAGGCTAGCCACAGCTAGATCTCAGTTTATCTCTACACTTCACTATTGCTCTCATATCTTCAACAACCTGTGCAAGGCTGACTTTCATAACCTAGAATCCTGCTATAACAAAACTGGAAAATTTGTCACCAGTCATCCTCATAACACCCATCACTGTTCTCTTCAACAGTTTAACTGGCTGAAACTTCCAAACCTGTTACATTAAACCAACTTACTCTCACCCAAAAAACTATACTCAACCCCAATACCTGCCCCGCAATTTCAACCAGACAAACATAAGGTCCCTAAGGTCTGCCAATAAGCCGCTACTCAAAATAACAAAATCACATAACTACCATGGTGACTTCCTGTAGTCAAACAAAATAGTTAAATCCTGGAATGCTCTGTCCTTTAGCATACAAAGCACCTGCTCCAACTCTTCTTTTTAAACAAAAATGAAAGAATATCTCACAAGCGAGTGGCTCTGCCCCTGTTGTCCCCCTGGATAATCTCCTCTCCCATACTATTTTACTCTCTTTTTTCTCTTTTACCTTTCTACAGCTGAATACTTTTTCATCAAGCAAAATTTGATTTGTTTCCTCTGATAGAGTGTAATTACTACCCAAATCTCAAAAAAAAATTGTTTTTACACTGTTTAAATTTGTGTAATCCTCTATTTGTGTATTTTCACTTTAGTATTGTCTGTTATCTGGTGTCTGTGTATACATGTTTCTAATTTATTACTTATACTGAAAAAATGTTATCTAGTTTGTTACATTGTTATATATATTTGTATGGTATTATTTCTATGTTTTTATCTGTGTTTATCTGTGTTTTGCTTTCTGTGGAGCTTTTCTGCCCAGCTCTCCTCTGAAAATGGGCTACTTGCCCAGTTGGACACTACCCGGTAAACAATTGTAAATAGATAAATAAATAAATAAAATGCCTACAGAAACCAGCATTTAACTGTGTATTGCTGAATAAAAATAAAAACATGGGACACACATCATTTGCAGCATAGAATTACTGTGTGGTGACAAGCATTATTCAGAAATCCTTGAAGTTTTGATTAAAGCTGTTACAGGAAACATGAAGGACTACTAACTGTCTGGTTTCTATATTATCCTAGTAAAAGTAATTCAGTACTAACAACAGGCTTCTATAGATTGTTGTGTTTTACCCTGTAATTAATCTATGAGGAGAACATTTTTTCTAACCAATAGAGACAGCAGGATAATACTTTTTATATGTTTTCATTCCCTCATGGCAACTAATCATCAATGGCTGTTCACTTGTTTCCCAGTGGGGTCAGAGCTTTGATGCCCATTCATATATTCCTTTCTGGGGCAATGGTCACTGAACCCCTTTGTTCCCAGATTTGATGAGCTTGATCTGTGCCATTGCTATGAAGAGCAATGTAGTACATGAACCGCTATGATTCTGCACCAAAATCAGAAAAAAGATAAACTTGTTACATGCTTCTGTAGCACAAGACCAATTGTAACAGTGCTTACAGATGTATGTAACAAATGTTATACACCCCCTAAGTGTTGTTACAGTCATGTATAATGGAAGGAACCCTCTCAATGGTCCCTGAATATCTTTCCTCCTATGTCCATGGAAGTTTAGAGATGTCAGTCTGTAAGTAACTTATTTAAATTATGCCAGTATTTAAAAACTGTCCCTGATATTTTTCCTTGTTTGCTGACTATGCAACAGCACTTATTAAGTGCTTTACTGGCTTTCAAAGCTAGTAAAACACTTCAGCCTTTTTTTTTAACTGGTAGCACACAGAGTAGAGAAAAATCCATTCACTACAAACAGTTATGATGGGGTCTCACAGATCATAACCCATTATTATGTGTTCTTGACACGGATGTCAAGATGTACTTGTCAAGCTTCATTCTTGAGGTGACTTTCTTGTCATCCATGTATTAAACACATAATAATGTGGTTACAATCAGAGACTCAGTCATAACCCTCTATATTATTCCTTATTGTCTCCATGGTGATGATGTATACACCTGCATCAATGTAGGAGCTACCTATGCTCCCTTATACAATGCATGCATCCATTATATACATGGGTAAGGGCTATCATCACCAGCTTGGGTAGCCATACTAGATATCCTTCCCAGAACTGCCATCCTGTTTTCTGTGATATGGGCTTACTGTCCTAATATTGGAGCAACAGAAAGTCAGTCAGGAATCACCACATCCTCTCCTGAATGAGTGAGCAGTAACTAACTCATTTTCTGTCTTGCAATATCCATTTGTCTGGCAACTAATCCACAATACATTCTCAAGTCATCTAGAGTGTGGTCAAGGCTTTATGTGCCACTCCATAGGCTGACAGCAAGATAACTCTCTAGAAGTTCCTGAAATACCATTACTTAAGAGAACACATTGAATTTCAATTAAGTCAACATGATACAAGAGGTCAGGGTGCAATCATGGTAATGTCTGCAATACACAGTGCAATAATTAAATCTTGAAGCAATAGAAGAATGTTATTCTTGTGGGATAAGTCATTGTATTCATTTATTTATTTTGCATTGGTTAACTAGGATTGTCTGAGTGTGCATGAAAACCCCTTTTCAGCAGAGGCCCTGGGAAGATGAGCTCCAGATGACAAATAACAATATGCTATACAAGCTTTATATGGCAAAGAGCAATAGTAACATATAATGAGTATACAGGCTATGTAATAGTATGCAGGCTACGTACACAAACAAAGTGCTACATGTAAGTCTTTACATATAAAATTCACGTTTATACATGTGCAAAAAAAAAAAAAACAAACATATGCATTAACATTGTAGCATCTCATGTTGCATAAAATCATTTGTTTGAGAGTATGTGCACAATTTATCCCGGTGATTAACACTGACAGATTCAGGATTTTCATAGGTTTTGTTTTATATCTGCTTTAACAGTTTGAAGTTGTTCAGTTTGCTTAGTGGGAGGAAGGACAGAAGTGCCAAATTTTGGACAGATAGGTGGAGCAGAGTACATCTCCTGCTGTATTTAGTGATTTGTTTATGCTAAGTAACAATCTGTTTTGAAAGCATAGATTTCTGCTTAGATTATACTGCTGGATCATAGAGTTTAGGTTTGGGCATTCATCCAGCTAAATTGTGGACTACTGGATGCAGGGATTGGTGAAGAACGTTTGGTAGTTCCTTACAGTTTAGTAGTCTGTGGGCTTGGCAGTGGTCTGTATGGCAAGAGGAATTTGCAGTAAAATTTGTGATTTTGTTATAACTTTGTTCTACTTTTGTTCTCTGGATTGGTGACAGTTTTGTGAAGATTTGAGAGGCATATAATAGTGTGGGGAGTATGTAGGTTTTTGCAGTTGTTCTCTTACTTTATCTGTGAGGAACTGATTAGCTCTATACAACAGCACAAGCTTTTGTTGTGTCATTTTGACAGGAATTTGGATATGGGGAGCATATTTCATATATATTATCATCTTTTGTGACTCCCAAGAAGTTTTGTATGTTGTACAGTTTGTATCTTAGTGCTGTTGGCTAAAGTGATTTTAAATTGGTCTTTACTTTGTGAGTATGATTTAGGAGTGAAAAGGAGCATCAGGTTTAGTCCTGGGAGGAACAAGAATAATGACAGATAGTGATACAGCAGAAAATTATTATAATTATATACACACACACATGTATATATGCAATCCATTGTATGCATGACCTCATGCCTACCAACACCTGACACATCATTATCATCAGTGTATTTTACACTTCTTTACTACAATTATACTTTTGTTTTCTTCAGCACAACTATATGCACTCCTTCATGTGGTCCCTTTGTTGTCACTGCAACACTGTAATCTTTTGCGACTCTATCTAGTAAACAAATTGGGATGGATCTCTGCACATCATTATCCTCAGCAGATATTAAGCTTATGTACATCTCTGAATAAAATTCATAGTTTTCTTGTATTCCTGCTTTAAAATTAGTTTATCATCAATAGCCCCCCACACACCCCATGCTAATTATATAAACTAACTCCAATATCACACAGTCCCCTGGGAAAGGAAATATTTTGTTATCTTCCACACCTCTCGGCTACCTGTCTGTGTCAACCAAATGGTATCATATTACTGGGTGTCAGGGCACTGTCCATTCGCTGTGGTGCCATATATATATATATATATATATATATATATATATATATATATATATATATATATATATATATGTCTGTAAGTGTATTCATTTAATCCAAAAGACAAAATATCTAAACGCAACTGATCAAGCACAACTGGTCTAAATTCACTTCATCTAACCCAGCATAACTCAAAAACAATACTGCCACATCCCCCACAACTTATATAGAACAACTCCATAGTCACACTGCTGCACAAGGGAAGTGCACTACCAGCTTGCACGATTCAGCACACTGTGATAAAGCAAACCACAATATTCCTTATATATCTTTAATAAAACTTATACCAGTGATCAAAAATGATACATTAGCATTATTATCAGAGTAATAACTGGTAAAATTTATTGAAAAATATCATTAACTCAAATGTGATTAGATTACTTTTTTCGGCCACTTATGATTAGATTATTGCAGTACGTAAGTAATATTTGTATATTTGCATTGGATGTAGACTTATAAATCCAAGAAAAAAAATAAAAGGGCCATAAAGTCATACATTTCTTCATTTTAAGTAACAGAATAGTTAATCAAATATAATTTACTCATGGTTCATTGAGTTCTACACATGTCCAGACTCAGACTCAATCTTTTTCTTATTAAAACAATACTGTCAAAATTTTAAGATTTAATAAAGCATGATATTTATCAAACAAATTTCTGAACACCCCCAAACAGACAAACCTAAAATGAGTAAAGTAGTTTGACATTGCAGACATATATTTTCTGTATTCACTTAATGAATAACAATTTGCTATGTAAGAAGGCTTACCATTTTGTACTCTTTTCATGACCTTCATTTGAAAGAATTTGAAAGACATGAATATATTTGTAGGCAAAAATATAATGTGTAAGGTGTCAATCAAATAGCATTCCCAAATTCAAAAATGGAGGGTGTGCTGTATTCTACCTGTCATGTAAAAGAAATATATATCAAAGCAAAGTAAGAGCCAAAATTTACAGGTGTAGTCAAGAATCCCTCCTTTCCCACATCACTTTTTTTCTGATTGATACTACTAGCCAGTGATGTGTTCTCCAAGACAACAATATACACTAGTTGTTCCACAAAGCAAAACATCCTACATGAATCACATGCAGCATCACAAAAATTCCTCTTAATGTAAGTGAATATCATTTGTATTTCATGTCGTTAAGAACAAAAAATGTACTGCTATTATTTATTGTTTTGCCTAACATTCATTTTGAGAAAGAATAAAAACATTTTTAGACAACAAGTGTTATAGACTCCCCATTCAAGTAAAACAAAGTTCATTCCTGTCCATTTTAAAGGTTAACTTAGATCTATGGATGGGAAACAGAAAATTTACCCCGGTACTTCCCCCCGGTACTATTAATGGACAGAAGCACCTCCTAAATGCTTTATCCCATGCATTGGTCCCCTCAAATTATCTCTTCTATGATCACAGTTGTTCTTATTAGGGGTAATATTTATTTATTTAATTATTGACAATGGGGTGGGTAAAAATGGCCTGCAAGGGAGCTAGCCTAGTACTTATCTATGAACCTTTGAACCTATGACCCTACAGGAATGTCAAACAAAGCTTATCATAAACTGTATTTCATATACTGTGCATTATTTCATGTAAAATAACTCAAAACATGTATGTATCAAATATAAGCTGAATGCACATGTAGTCTAATATGTTGGAATACATACCCAGCAATGTTCAAGAGCCATCCCTTTACTGTAGCTATATCTTGTCTGATACTGGTCAGTAGCATGGTCTCCAGGATAACAATGCATAGTAATGGTGTATGGAAATTTAGTTTATGGCTAACCAGTGTAAAATGTAACAACACATCCTTCACAACCTGATTAAATACAACCACAATCAGCATTTCTCCACATCCACTATGAATGTGAAACCAAGCCAGAAAGAGAGCATATGTATAGCTAGGTATACTCTTTGGACTTACCATAGATGATATTTCCAATTTCATAACAGTTCATAAACCCAAGATAGGTAAGATCTTTGGGTTGCCCAAGAAACATAAATGTTTAGATAAGTCACCATTCAGACCAACTGTTGTCTGTAGGGGGAGTAAAACAGAAGCAATGACCATGCTTGGAGATAAATATCTGTAACAATTAGTATGTAGGTGATTCTTTTGATTTGATTTCATTAGTAACAGTTCTAAGATTAAGATAGATAACAGTATTCTTTTCATTACTGAAGATATTACATTGTTGTATACAGTGATTATCAATGGCGAAGGTTTGGAAGCAGTCAGCAAAGAATTGCATTGTTTTAATTTGTTTTCAGCACAGCAAGTGAGGTTATTTACTGAAATGTTAGATGTCATTTTGTCACTTTTTTAATTTGATAATATTTTTTTTCAGCAAATTAATGGTGTGGAGCTGCAATGAATTTGATAATATTTTTTTTCAGCAAATGAATGGTGTGGTAATGAGAGCTGCAATAGCTTCCAGCTATGCCTGTTTGTTTATGACAGGTTGGACAAAGAATATGGATCAAAATTGAAATATTTTGAATATATGTTATTATACAAGCATTTTAACAATGATGTGTTTATTTTATGAAAAGGTGATTTTGTTGAGTTAAATATTTTTTTGTTTGTCTGAATAATGTTTCTACTTACTTAAAATTTACATTTAAAGTGAATTCTAGAACTATTAATTTTCTAGATGTTATAGTTCCTTGCTAAATGTTAAAAAGCATAAGAAAAATGTCCAAAGCAATGCCTATTTGCATTTTCAGAGCATGTATCGTGTTAAACTTAAAGAAAATATTGTAAAGGAACAACTTATTCGAGCAATAGGGTAACTGTTGAAATGAGAATTTTACATTTATTTATTTATTTTATTTTATTTAACATTTGTTTACTGGGAAAGTCTGACTGGGTCAGGAACCCATTTTCAACAGAGGCCTGGGGAGAAAAGCTTCAAACAGTACATGAAAGTTAAGACAATTTTCATGAACAAGGTAAAAGCAGGTATTAAACCACACATTAATAATAAATGAGTACTAAATAAGTACAGAGAGGTAGATAGGTAGATACAATAATAAATACAAAATAAGTACAGAGAGGTAGATACAGTAATAAAACATGTAATAAATTAAAGTGGTAGATTGCAAACGCTTTTTTTATATACATCAGGTAGGAGTAAGGTAAAAATGAGGATCAGAACATTAAATGCAAGTAGATGCTTAGAAGGATGGGAAAGTTAAGGGTGTAGAAATGTGGAAAGTCTGTTAGTCCAATATGTTAGTGGTTAGTAGATTAAATTCCTGTTTTTGGAATAGAAAGGAAAGCCCCTAGAGAGTGAATGGAGTTCACCTATTAGGAAAAGAGCAGGAGCAGGTCTGATGACATAGAAAATGTTTCTTTATGGTAAGGTTGAAATTGCTAAAGATCTCAATGGTAGTAATGTCTGTTGGCAGGGAGTTCCAGAGTTTGGCAGTTGCATGAGAGTATTGGCACTGTCCAGCTCTTTTGTTTGGAATGTAGACAGTTAGGAGTTGTTTGTTTTCAGAGCAGAGGGCTCTTGTAGGTATGTAGGGTTTTAGGACAGATTTGATGGCTGGGCAGCTATGAGGTGTATTTATCATTTGATGTGCAGAAGATAGCTGTACTAGGCTTAGGTGTTGTGTGAATTTGAGCCAATTTAGTTCTTTCAGAGCTAAGCAGTGGTGGGAATGGTAGGGTTAACCTGCGGCAAATTTGGCAATTTTATTGTAGCAGGATTGGAGATTGTTTTTAAGAGAAGATTGTAAATTGGTGTATAAATGGGGCTTTATATTAGAGTGAGGGAAGCAAATACGTGTTGGCAAGGGTTTTTCCGGTGGAGATATCCAAGAAAGTTTTTTGTCTGTAGAATGTTCCTAGTTTGATGCGTGTGTTTTTTAATGCCATTGCAGATATGATGTTCAAAAGTTAGTTTATCTGTGGTTATACCTACAAGCTTAGAAATGGGAACTGTTTCCATTTATGTGTTATCCTGTGAGAATATTTTAAAGTCAGATGAGATTGGTTTTGTTGAGAGAAGCAGGAGTTTTTTTTTTTTTTTTGGATTTAAAAGTAGCTGGGCTTCTCTCAGCCATGTCTCTATTGAGGTGAAGGTGGCTTGGGTGAGTTGCTGGAGTTGTATGTTACTGGAGGAGGAAATTATTGTAGTCATCTGTGTATTGGATAATGGAGCTAAGGGGTGTTGAGTTGTGAAGGTTGTTGCTGAAAATATCAAAGAATAAGTGTTCAAATATGGACCCTTGTGGTACCCCAGTTATGTTGGTTTGATATTAGGATAATTTATTTTGCCATTTGACACACTGTTGGCAGTTGGATAGGCAGCTTGCAAACCATTAGAGGGATGGTGGGGTGCAGCCTATAATAGATAGCTGATGAAGATGTTTGTTGTGGGACACTGTGTCAAATGCCTTTGATAGGTCTAGTAGTAAGACAGAAGTAATATTACCAGAATCAATGGATTTGGACACAATGTCAATGAAGGAGATTAGAGGAGTGGTGTTGCTCTGTGATGGGTGAAAACCATGTTGGGTAGGGGTAATTAATTTGTTTTGGATGAGGTGGTACAACAGTTGTTTACGTATGCATTTTTCCAGGAGTTTGGAAAAAGGAGAGAGGCTAGAGATTGGTCGATAATTGGATAGTTCAATGGAATTGCCCCCTTTATGTAAAGGGGTGATGATAGACCTTTTCCTGAGGTTGGGGACAATGGACTCTGCTATAGAGCAATTTATAAGGATATATGCTATGGCTTCTGCAGCAAGTTTTAAGTATTTTATTAATGAATGTATTTCAATACAGCAGAAATTTGAAGGAAGAGAATATCCTAAATTATTAATAGATAAATTGTTTTTAGAAGTAAAAAAATAAAAGGGAAGTGCAATTTAAACCTGTAAGTAGAAATTATGGTATTAAGATTGGTAGAGCTGTAAGTCAATATAACAAAGACTTTGTTACAGCTTGCTATTGAAGAAATTCTGTGGATGAAAGAAAGATCAAAAACTGGTTAGAAATAACTGGAAATTTGTTATGAATTTTCCAAATCTTAAAGGAGTAATAGAGGATACTCCTATGTTTGCTACTACAAAGGCTAAGAATTGGAAGGAATTGTTTTCTGTAAAAGAGTACAAGATGGATGTCTTGAATATGGGAATGTTTATGTGCCAGTCATGTAACTACTCTAGGTTTATTCTGGAAGGTTCAAAAATACTTGTCAAGAGTAGGAATTTTAGTATTCAGCTGAATAATAAATTTACTTGTAGACCAAATGTATGGTTTATATAGGTTTTTGCCTATTATGTAATGCATTTTATGTAGGTAGAACAACTAGGGAATTCAGTGCGAGGGTTTATGAACATGTGCATGCTATTGTGAAGCTGGACACAGGCAATACTTTGACCAAACATTCTGTGAAAAATCATTTTGGTGTAATTAGTACTAGGGAAAATATAATTTTCTTCATGTTTAGTGTTATTGATTGAATTAATAACTATGAATTTAGTTTTATGGCAGAAGAAGACTTAGCTTGGAAGGAATGCTGCTGGCAGGTAAGATTAAATACCTGCAATTTTCCAGGTTTGAATGACAAGGAACAAAAGTGCTTACTATTTATCTGTTATTAATATTGTGTCTTTTACTTTCAACTAGTTTTATTTTCAGTATACTCTTTGTGCTCTTCAGAGTACATTTTTCTTTGCATCACTCAGAAACATTGTGGCTTTTTTTTAGGCTATATTATGTTTACAGTCGCTTAAAGTAATACCTCTAAGACAGGTACATAACTTTCTTAAAGTGAGAATTATGATTTAAAAAAGCAAAATATTTCATAGTTTTAAAGGGGAAAACTGAAAATGATGTGTACATTTATTAATTACTTGGGGAGGGTAACATTTTGAAAGAAATGTTCATGTTTTTAAATGCCAGGTGATATGAGAGTGCAGTAAAAAGACTTTATGAGTATTTTATTTATTTATTTTATTTTACATTTGTTGACTGGGCAAGTCCAACTGGATATATGTCCATTTTCAGTGGAGGCCCAAGGAGATAAGCTCCACATACACAAGAAAATTTAAAAAGGCATTGATACATTGCAAAAAAACTGGAAACAGTATGTATCATTGTGTTAGGCATAATAACAAGAAATAAATATCCTGGTCTGAGCAGATGTAGAATTCATGTCAAGAAATAGGACAGAAGTAACTAATTAAGTATATAGTCACACAAAAACATGACAACAACAAAAAAAAAAAAACACCACCAGAAAAAAAAAAAAAACAGCTAATGGTGTGAACCAGTTATGGATATTTACACCAAATTTGTACAAGGCAAATATTCTACTGTAAAGTTTCACAAGAAATCATAGGTTGTAACAGCTGTTGTTAAACATTCAAAGTATGTACAAGGATATTAATTAACTGTATAGTCACATACACCTTATTGTCAAAAGAGAAGAAACAAGATTATATTTATAAGATGGCTAATATCTAGGGAAAGATTAGATAGTTAGTCTGGATTAACACAGGGGCATAACCAGTGTGATATAAGATATGGTTTTAGTTTGTTTTTAAATAAGTTTGTTGATGCTGGGGAGGTTATGTGATTAAGGAGGTTGTTCCAGGTTTTGCCAACTGTATTAGCGAATAATGCATCACCAGCTGAATTGTTAGTTTTAATTGGTTGTACTAGTAGTTTGTTAGCTGAACATAGGCTTTTCAGATTGTTATAGGGGGTGACAAGGGTAGAAAGTATTGGTGTGTTTGTTGGTTGATACAGAATCTTATGGGCTACTATTAGTTGGTTCAACAGTATTAGGTTTAATAATTCAAATATACAATTTCATTTTCTGTTTATATCCTGCAAGAGAGGATCCCAAACTGTTTTCCATTATAGTTGCCATATTCACAGCATAAAAATGATGTTTAAAGGGACATTTTTTTCTTTTAAGTTCAATGAAAAACAATTGCAGATTTTCTCTTTCAAGAACAAATGACTTGTTATATGAGCAGTATTTTGTGTTTGTTGTGTCTCAACAAATAGCACTTAAAAAAACAACTTCTAAATAACATGCTATGTTATAATCAACCATCTAGGTTCTATTAAAATATATTTTATTTAAACTTAACAATTTTAACTTTCCATTATGCTAATTTTCAGTGTTGTGCTTCCTGTATCTATTTACAAATAGCACTCCAGTCCATCAGACCAGCTGAGAAACAGTCTCTATTAAGTCTGAAAAACCCTGTCATGATAAAAAAATGATGACCAAATAGAGTTGTACAGTTAAATATTTAAAAAAAAGTTGGGATAAATGCTGATAGTATTTTCAAATGACTCCAGAAAAAGCAATTTGATAAACAAAATGGATATACTTGGCTGGCAGCATACTCTGTTCTGTGGCAACAAAAATGTTTTGAGTTACCTTAAGAGGGGTTTACACTGTACTGCCAAATAAAACAAAATCAGGGGCACACATTGATAGCAACATAGTACTATTGTATGGTAGAAACATGTTATTATGAGATACCAAATGCATAGTTTATTTTAAAGAGGAAGTAACGTGATAGAAATATACAGAATTTAAAAAAGAAAGTAATTTTTGACAGTGCACTGCTGAATAAAAAACAGAAAATACACAGTTAGCAACATAGCACTGGTCTGTGGTACTGGAATACACGATTAGCAACACAGCTGTACTCAGTGGTAACAAGTGTCACATCGATTAGAATACCCTTTATGCAATACACAGTGAACATCGCACACTAATTTTCACAGTAGGTACTATGGACTACAGATTGACAAGTCGGTGATCATCTCCTATAGGGCATCTAAACTTAAGACAATGAACATCTTTGAATTCAAGGACTTTAAAAGCCTAAGCATATTACAGTTACATAATGAGCTTTTTAAATTTCAGTGCAAATGTTCCAGCCATGATATAGCCTCAGTTGTCACTTATGCCGATGACCTTTACCTCCATGTAACAAATGGCATAAACCATGCAATCTCAATCAGAATGAGATTAATCAGGGAGCATGAAAATAAACCACTTTAATCAAAAGTCAACATTAATAAGCTCCATGAAAAGGGGCAGGGAGCTAGCTAAGGCCTATATCAAATCAAAGTCTACCCACAATAATGGTTTTAGCAAAAAGAGCATCCATAGCCAAGGGTAATCATAAATCCTTCTTTAACTACATCAAACAGTTAAGAAATAGCACTCAGCAGTGCACTGAATTAATTCAAAACGGTATTATCTCATATGACCCTTAAGATATTGCTAATATATTTACAGCTGATTTATTAACAAGGTACATGGTTTGAGTACTTCCACCTCCACTTGCCTACTGCGTGAGTCACTTTACTAGACAGTTCTCTCAGGTCACCACTGAAAAGGAACACTTGTGTCCAGTGGGTTTGTCCAATTAATAAATGTGTAAAAATAAAAACAAATTCAGCTAATGAAGTTCTAGAAATTCTCAAATCCTTTTTTCTCCAGAAGATTATTGTGGGCCATGTCTTAATTGCAGTTTTTCAATTTCTAAAGCAGAAAATACTATTTCTATGGGACTTGACAATGTAACTGGTTCTCCATCAACAGCATCAAATGTATCCTCTCTGAATACCTCCTAAAACTGTTCATCTTAAGCATAGCCACAGGATATCTTTCTGACATACAGAAAATGCTCATGTTATGCCACTCTGTAACCCCAAGAACTATATAGAGTCACCAGTCTAACAAGCTTAACTTGCAAAGTCATGGTATATACCATATTTGATTGTATAAACCGTTATACAAAAATCATATTGCTCTATACCAACAGCAGTATGGTTTTGTTAAAGGGTAAATCGTGTTGAGGAAGTCAGTGAAGCTGTAGAGAGCAGCCATGCAATTTATACAGTGTACCTGGACAAAGTTAAGGCCTTTGGCACTTTTCACCATGCTGATACTGTAAATAAGCTTAAATGCTTAAATGGAGACCATTATGTTGTAAGATGGACAGCAAAGTGGCTGACAGATAAAGCCCATGTAGTGAAAGTTGCAGTTGCCATCTCAGGAAACAAAATGCTAACTACTGCAATTCCTTAGGGCTCAGAACTGGGGCCCATTCTATTTGGCATTTACTGTGGATATAAAAAGTTTACACACCCCTGTTAAAATGCCATGTTTCTGTGATATAAAAAATGAGACAACAATAAATAATTTCAAAACTTTTCCCACTTTTAATGTGACCTAAGACCTGTAAAATTCAATTGAAAAACAAACAAATATGTTAGGCGAAAAAATATAAAAAATAAAAAAAGTACAATATGCTGGTTGCATAAGTGTGCACACCCTTAAACTAATACTTTGTTGTGTGTGTGCACCCTTAAACTAATACTTTGTTGAAGCACCTTTTGATTTAATTACAGCATTCAATCTTCTTGGGTATGAGTCTATCAGCATGCCACATCTTGACTTGGCAATATTTGCCCACTCTTCCTTGCAAAAGCACTCCAAGTCTGTCAGATTGCGAGGGTATCTCTTGAGCACAGCCCTCTTCAGGTCACCCCACAGATTTTCTATTGGATTTAGGTCTGGGATCTGGCTGGGCCATTCCAAAACTTCAATTTTCTTCAGGTGAAGCCATTCTTTTGTCAATTTAGATGTATGCTTGGGGTCACTGTCATGTTAAAAGGTGAAATTCCTCTTCATCTTCAGCTTTCTAGCAGACGCCTGCAGGTTTTTGGCCAAAAGTGACTGGTATTTGGAACTGTTCATAATTCCCCCCATCTTGACTAAAGCCCCAGTTCCAGCTGAAGAAAAGCAAACACAAAGCATGATACTGCCACCACCATGCTTCACAGTGGGGATAGTGTTTTTTTGGTGATGCAAAGTGTTGTTTTTGCACCAAATGTACATTTTGGAATTGTGGCCAAAAAGTTCAACCTTGGTCTCATCAGACCATAACACATTTTCCCACATGCTTTTGGGAGACCTGATGTATTGTTTTGCAAATTTTAGCAGGCCCTGGATGTTTTTCTGTCTAAGAAAAGGCTTCCGATTTGCAACCCTACCCCATAGTCCAGACATATGGAGAATACAGGAGATTGTTATCACATGTAGTACACAACCAGTACTTGCCAGAAATTCCTGCACCTCCTTCAGTGTTGCTGCAGGTCTCTTGGCAGCCTCCTTGACCAGTTTTTGTCTTGTCTTTTCATCAATTTTGGAGGGACGTCCAGTTCTTTGCAATGTCACTGTTGTCCCATATTTTCTCCACTTTTTGATGACTGTCTTCACTGTGTTCCATGCTATATCCAATGCTGTGGACATTTTTTTGTACCCTTCTCCTGACTGATACCTTTCAACAATGAGATACCTTTGATGCTTTGTAAGCTCTCTGCAAACCATGGCTTTTGCTGTAGCATGCAACCGAGTAAATGTCAGGAAAATCCTACTAGGACAGCTGAATTGTATTTGGGGTTAATCAGAGTCTCTTTAATTGATGACAGGTGTGTACCCAAGAAGACTGAATGCTGTAATTAAATCAAAAGGTGCAAAGTATTAGTTTAAGGGTGTGCACACTTATGCAACCAGTTTTGTACATGTTTTATTTTTTATATTTTTTCCCCAAACAGATTTGTTTTCAATTGAATTGTACAGGTTATAGGTCACATTAAAAATGGGAAAAGTTTTAAAATAATTTATTGTGGTCTTATTTTATATATCACAAAAACCTGGCATTTTAACAGGGATGTGTACACTTTTTATATCCACTGTACCTCTTGGTTCTCCAAAAACACTAACCTAGACATATGACTAGCCAAATTGGTCAATGATAGCAAGCTGGATGTTGTTGTTTGATCAACATCTGACAGCATGTTATTATAGCAAAGGCAAAATCAAAGGTGTATTAGGAAAAGGCATACATTCAATGCAAAGAAATGTACATTGTCATCTTTGGTAAACAAATCTCAACAGCAGCTTTAAGTATAAACAGCACCCCACTCTTGTTTGATCTAGTCAACAGATCTCAGCACCTTCGTAGACATCTTCCTATTAACTGTCCCCAACATAGCAATAGTAGTCAGAAAATCCTTCTATCTATCCCAGTTTTAATAACTAAAGATACCTCATCAAGGATAAAATATGTTATTTCTATACTCTGCTCTGATCAGACCAGTTATATAATATATTGTACTTTTTAGTATGTATCTGTTTCAATCTAAACGAGTCATGTATTCACAAATACCTCAAAAGATCCTAATGACAAAGATCACAGCACTAAAGACCTTCAGTTACAAAGATGCTTGCAGCTCTGTCATTATATGCTGACTTTTACAGACTCCAGTGCTAAAGTTTATGTATAACATTTTAGGCTGTAAAGGACTTAATACTCTTTCATCTCTTGCACATTCACAAAACAAATGGTTTCACAAACACTCAAACTAAAGTTTCATCAACAAATTAATGGTACATATTGGATGGACAGATTTATTATTCAGGGCTTCCACCATCTCTGACATGGGGTAAATTCATAAAGGTACTGTAATGTGTGCACCATCATATATCCATTTTGAATTCATAAGCGTCCCTATCATGGTGCTGCACAGAGTTCTACCATAAAGACG
>NC_056734.1:751261010-751346010 GCF_019279795.1 Protopterus annectens
GCAGTTTGGTACAAACACTCAAGAGTCAGTGCAGAGGTAAGGTCAAATATCTAGCATTCCAGAATATTAATTATATTATTCAGGAGGTAAGAAATTATTCTGAGTATAATGAGAGTGGAAGCTACGGACATTATAATTTAGTTTTATTTCAGTTTATCAGCACTGTTCTTAGACATAGTAATATTTGATTTTTATATTTTTGACATCTACCTCCACTGTACATAGTAAAACATTGTTAATCAAACTGCAGCATACACAGACTTTTATTTTGAAAGGTGCAAGAAGATTTGGCATATAAAGGAGAGACTGCACCTGTTCAGCATAGTTCTGGGTAATTAAATGATAAAGACATTCATATATATATATATATATATATATATATATATATATATATAGATAGATAGATATCAAAAAGTAATTAAATATACTAAAGAAAAATACTGCGCTAAATATCCATTGTGTTAATAATGAAAAAATCAGTGCTTAGATAGAATTTTTTTTGCATTCATATATTCATTTGCTACATTTTTTGACATGTGAGAGATTTCATTATCATTAAGACAAGGCGATATCCTGGACAGTCAGAACAGTTTATTGTTCACACCATAGACAACGAGACAAAAAAATAATTAAGAACAGGTAAAAATTCCACAAAGATAAGTAAAAATTCCACAAAAATACTGAGCGCTTTCACCCGCTCGACTACCTGTGGGTTTCTTCAGAGTACATTAATCAATTCTCTGCACCAGTCTTATATACTAAACAGATAACTAGTTAATTGATTATTGATGGAATAATTAAATCAATTAACAGCATTTTAAACATAAAGTGAAAATAAAAATAAAAAATGTTCTTCCTTTTTAAAAAATGACCTAAACTCCACAGTACTAAATAGTGTGTTGAAACACTTTATCGTTGTTGTACCATATTGTGTTATATGAAAATCTAAATGAATAAAATGAAAATATTAATGAAAATAAAAATAAAAATAAAAATAAAAATGACAACAACACATACTATAAATAAAAATGTTAGTAGGAGGTACATACAAATTCTCTTAAGGTGTTGATATTATGGTTTTTGTAATATAAGGGATTTGTAAAATTTGTTGTCTTGTAAGCTTTATAAAGCTTTTGTGAGGCATTATGTGTCTATATATCTTAGTCTCTATATACAAGACTTTATAAATAATTTGTATTGTAAAAGTTCATTATAAATACATTATATTATAAGTACATTATAAAACCATTTTATATCTTAAATAAATAAATAAATAAATAATTGAATACTTATTTGATTATTATTAACTTGTAAAAAATATTAAATATTATGTAATAAATAAGTATAAAAATGAAAGTACGAATACATCTGAAAATATAATAATTACAGGAACTACGTATATGTTGTTTGTATTAATCAAATGTAAAATATATAAACTCAGTAGTGATCCCTAAGCACATTGTTATAGAATTATAGTGAAATTGTGGTCAAACTCAAATTACACACAAATGGATTTTTGTTTCAGAATACTTGCAATACTAATATGCCCATTCAAACCTGGTGTTGTGCCAGCATCGAAACGGAGTTGCCACAAACATTATTTTGTTAAAAGCAAGTTATCCAAATCCCCTTCTTTTTCCCAGGGGTTATAAATTCTATCTATAATAAAGAAGATGAATCTTTTGAAATTAATGCATGTAGTGCTGTGCATGTAAAGAGCATTGGTTTCTTTTTTATGTTTGATATCTCTTACATGCTCCATGATTCTCTCCTTTAGTTTTCTTTTAGTCTTCCCTACGTAATATGCTGGACATGAAGTGCAACTAGCCAAGTATATAACCCATTTTGTGTTGCAATTACATAAACCAGGGCATTGTAGTGTTTTACCATAGTTGTGCACTGTACAATAAGGTCCGTCATTTGTGTACTTACAGCTTTTACAAAATCCACACTTTTTCATTCTTGATGTTTTGTAACCTTGTATTCTACTTTCAAATATCTCTTTCATATTGATGCCCCTACTGTATGTAATTCTCGGGTGTGTACCTAGTGTGTCTTTGAGTTCTCTGCTGTTATTTATTACACAATTCCAAGTGTCAGTTAGAATCGTTATTATTGCTTTAGAGTTAGCATTATATGGTATAATAAATGAATCCTTTTTATTTATCGAATCTTGTTCCTTGGACCTTATAGTTTCTCCACTAATAATTATAGGTTTGTATTTTGTATTCCTATCCCTTAATACTTCCTTATTTAGAGAATCTAGGAGGTTTTGTGGATAACCTCTTTCAGCAAACATGTCCTGCAAATGTTTACTCTCATACAAAAAATTCTGATCATCGCTGATAATACGTGAGAGTCTAACTAGTTGACCTTTCACCAAGTTTCTCTTTTGGAAGTGGGGATGGTTACTATCATAATGTAAGTAACTGTTTGAATAAGTTTTTTTACGAAAAATGTTGGATTCTATCTTACCATTTTTGTTATACATTCTTATGTCCAGGTAATCACACTGTTCATAGTGTATTTGGAATGTAAACTTTAAGAAACTAGTACTATAATTTAAGAAATGCATAAATTCTTGTATTTCACCTTCTTCCCCCTTCCAGAAGACCAATATATCGTCCAGAAATCTTACATAAAAAATTATTTTCTCCCAAAACTTTGATACAAAAACTTGTTCAGTCTCCCAATATTCTAAAACTAGATTAGCGTAAGTGGGGGCACATCTGGCCCCCATTGCCACTCCTGTACATTGTTTATAATGTTCTCCTTCCAAGATGACATAGTTATTATTTAGTATCATTTCCATGAAATCTACTATTAGTTTACGTTTAACAGTGTGATAACCACTGTATTTGTCCAAAATTTTTTCAAAATACTCAAGTCCTTCTTTGTGAGGTATGATACTAAACAAATTGATAACATCTATTGTTAACATAAAATACTTCTCTCCTTTATAATTGTGATTAAATTCTCTCAATTTTTCTAGACAGTGCCATGAGTCTTTAATTATGTGAGGGAAAATTATACTAATATCCTTACAATGTACATCTACAAACCTTGCTATTGTTTCAAGTTTGGAATTTTTAGCAGAAACAATTGGTCTAAGGGGGGGATTGTTAATGCTTTTATGTACTTTAGGTATGCCGAATATGGTTGGAGTAATTGGATGCTCAACAACTAAAAATTCATATTCTTGTGTGTTAATCATGCTCTCCATCAAATAATCATATAGTAACCAGTCAATTTTTGTGTAAGCTCTTTGTACCTCATACTTAGAAACTTTATTGTATGTTTCTTCATTTTCTAACATAGTTACCATTTTGTTGGTATATTCTCTTTTTGGCATGATGACTACTCCACCTCCCTTGTCCGGCTTCATGATTCTATATTTATTGTTAGTACATAAATCAGAAATACAGAACCTCTCAGTGTCAGTCAAGTTGTCCTTTAACACTTGTTTTTTCTTTAACTCCCTCCGTATCTGTGACTCACATAAAGATTCAAAAACCTGAATAATTGGGTTGCTGGGAGGTATAAAAGTGCTAGATCTTTTGAGTGTAATAGCTCTGGTTTCAACTTTAATCTCCTCATGTGTATTTACCTTAGCAAAAAATATTTTTAAATTAAGTAATCTCACATACAATTTCAAATTAATAAGAATTTTGCCTATATCAATTTTGAAGTGTGGAACAAATGTGAAACCTCTTTTAAATAAAGAAATGTGACTTCTGTTCAAGTTCAAATCACTATAGTTGTAAATGTTGAAACCACCACTGTTAATTACATCACATACATCTTGATTCACTTTTTCAGAATCAAGAGTTGATGTGTCAATGACACTGAGGACTGTAAAATTCTCATCAAATACGTTTACAGGCATGACGTCTTCATAATCAATACCTGCTAGGTTAGAATTGTTACCGGTCTCATTTCCAATAACATTTTCCGTGGTGGTCTCAATATAAATTGATTCATTTGATTTTGCAAATGAGTTGTTGTAAATCGAGCCATCTAATAATAATGGGAGTTGGTCCTGAAGTGTGTTTTCCTTCCTTGATTCTGATATTGTATTTTGCCCCCTTGGAACCTGTCTCTTATTCTCTCTGATCTCCTTAGTTGGGGTTGCTCTAAAAAAACATCATTCTCCCTATATACATCCCTTTGTACTGTGTTGCCACTGAAATGTCCATAGTTATTTACACTTTTATTTACATTAGTGGCTGTTTGTTCATTAGTCTTTTCATAGTTCCTGTCGTCATGACTTGAAAATTTTGTTTTGTCATTTTGCTGAACAGAAAATTTGAAATCTTTAAAATGTTGATATGCCCTCTTGTGCATATAGTCATTACTGTCTCTTATCAATTTCTTGTTTTTATATTCTAATCCTCTCATAACAAAGTTGTCCATCTCCTTTATAATGTTGTCCATCCTATACTTATTGTGTTCAAATAACAAATCTCTTTTAATATTGTTGTCCAATTCTACTAGTTTTTCATTCAGTACTGACAGTCTATGATTATTGTTCTTAATAATCAATTTTAATACTTCTAGCCCTGTTTTGTCGTAAAAAGCTAGCAGTTCATCAAAAACCACACTGTTATGACTAAAACCAAAAGGTAATTTGAATATTCGCAAACCTTTTGGAACTTGTTCCAGCTCCAGGGATCTTTCTAGGAAGGCGTTGTCCATCTGAATTGTTTTGAACTGTTTTAACGTTTTGTCGAAGTCTGCATTTGTTCATTGTTCATATATATATAGATAGATAGATAGATAGATATCAAAAAGTAATTAAATATACTAAAGAAAAATACTGCGCTAAATATCCATTGTGTTAATAATGAAAAAATCAGTGCTTAGATAGAATTTTTTTTGCATTCATATATTCATTTGCTACATTTTTTGACATGTGAGAGATTTCATTATCATAATTAAATATTTTTTTATTAGGTTCAAGTGAATGCATTAACTGCCCAGAAGATGAATGGCCCAGTGAAAGACATGACAAATGTATCCCCAAACTGACTGAATTCCTCACCTATGACGAGCCACTTGGCACATCTATCGCTACCACAGCGATCTTCTTCTCACTCATTACTGCTTCAGTACTCTGCATCTTTATCAAGTATCGAGACACTCCGATAGTCAAGGCCAACAATCGTGAACTCAGCTACCTTCTTCTAGTTTCCATCACGTTGTGTTTCCTCTCTTCTCTGACATTTATTGGCCAGCCAGTAAAGACAACATGCATAGTGCGCCAGACATTTTTTGGTATAATATTTTCATTTTGTATCTCTTCAGTGCTGGCCAAAACAATTACTGTAATTGCGGCATTCAATGCAACAAAACCAAACAGTAAGTTAAAAGACTGGGTGGGACATAAGATTCCCATCAGTGTTGTTCTTTTTTGCTGTGTAATCCAAGTAATAATCTGCAGTGTTTGGTTGGCTTGCTCTCCACCTTTTCCAGAACTGAATACAAAATCAGAAAACAAAAAGATCATACTAGAATGCAATGAAGGTCGAACTATATTATTTTATTGTATGCTGGGATATCTGGGTTTCCTGGCTTTTGTCAGTTTTCTAGTTGCTTATTTTGCCAGGACATTGCCTGATACATTTAATGAGGCCAGATACATCACATTTAGTATGCTGATTTTCCTTAGTGTCCAGTTAACCTTCATTCCTGCATATATCAGCACACAAGGCAAATATACAGTAGCTGTTGAGATATTTGCCATCTTATCTTCTAGCATAGGATTACTGAGCTGTATATTTTTTAACAAGTGTTACATTATTTTGCTGAGACCTGAAAAGAACACTAAAAGATCATTAACTGGAAAGAAAATATAGATTTATACAGTTCATATAAATAACAATGTGAATTTATCTTAAATCATCGTAATAATACTACAACAATAAAAACTCAAGCAAATGAACCATACTGTAAAATGTGTTTTGTGCTTTTTTATTAGACTATTTCTCCAAATATAAATTCATTAATAAAACAATATCAATGTCACAACTTCTTTAACAGTTATTAATTTCATTTTATGTGGTTTTATGTTTAGTTTTTCTTGGCATGGTTTCTAGCTACATATGAGGATATATATAACTAAGAATAAAGCAATGCATAAAAGGAATAATGACTTGTCAACAGGACTTGTTGGTAACTCTCACAGTTTCTTTGACACCTAATAACATATTTCGTTTTGTTTGGCTTTATTTCAGTTAATAAGATCTGTCCAGCTCATTATTAAAATACCTGCAGTGGAATTAAAAATGTAGTCGATGGACCATTTAACTACTGCAGCTTTTTGCTTTCTTTACTGATTTCTATGTCTCTTTGAATTTATTGGAAACTCAAGGCACATATATATTCTGTCATGCATGTAATATAACTATTTATATCTACATTTATTGTCACTTCGCGGAGAACTGAATTTAGGCATCTCATAAACAAGTAACTCTTCATTCATGACCCACATACTATCTATAGGTTCATAGGTTCATAGGTAGGTACTAGGCTATTGGCCCTAGGGACTATTTAAGCCTAGCCAAAAAGGTACCCTGGCTTTCGCCACCCAAGAAAATTATTTTCCTGTGCTCTTGTCGAGCAGAGCCAAAGAAGTGATCCCCGGGGTGAATTTCCTATTTTCCATCCAATCATCAAGATTTTTTTTGAAGAGTTCTAAGGAGGAGCTCTGCTTGACATAGATAGGTAGTCTGTTCCAGAGTATGGGAAATCTCTGGGACAGGAATCTATCCCTCCAGCATGTTCTGTTTATTGTGGTGACAAGGTTTAGGTCCCTAGACCATGTAGCTTGGAGGGATTGGGATTTCTTTAAGTGGAGCATGTCCAACAGCTCTGGGTTTTACATCGCTTTGTATGTTAGGCAGAGATCACCTCTGAGTAGGTGATATACGATGGAATAAAGATGGAGATTTTTGAAACGGTCTGTGTACGGCATCTGCTTGAGGCCGGTAATCCTCTTTGTGAGGTATTTCCGTGGCCTTTCCAGTTGTTGTAGATGTCTTGTGAGGTACATACCAAAAGGGGCATTGTACTCTATAATTGGTCTAACAAGTGATGAGTAGAGGGGAACAATGACCTCTTTTTTCTTGGATGAGAAACCTTTTGGAATGAGGTGTGCCATGTAGAAGGATTTCTTGACTACTGTAGCAATGTGATTATCAAAGGAGAGACTACTGTCCACTTGTGTCCCAAGGTCTCTTATCACACTTTCAGTGTTAAGTACACTACCGCCTAAGTGGTAGCTCATGGGTACAGAGGTTTTACCAAAAGGGATGACAATGCACTTTTTGGCATTGAGCTCGAGGCCATGGCTTTGACACCAGGCATCTGTCTCAGTGAGGCCCTTTTGTAGGATGTTCACATCATTAGGAGTTTTGATTATGGCTCCTAGTTTCCAGTCATCTGCGAGCTTCATTGACCAAAGACCTTCTGTGTTAGCCTGTACTTCAGAGAAGTAGATGCCAAACAGGAGACGACCCAGGACTGAAGCCTGTGGTACTCCACTTATCACTGGTCTGAAGTTGGATTTGGAGTCTGCTACTTTCACAGTGTGGGTTCTGTCAGTGAACCAGTTGGCAACCCATCTTGTGACATAGGGATTTATACCTAGTTTAGTGAGTTTATCTATAATTCCAGAGTGGAGGATGGTGTCAAAAGCCTTGGCAAGATCTAGATAGGCTGTGTGAACCACCTTACCCTTGTCTACGGCTTTGGTGACTGCTTCAAAGAAGTCTATCAGGTATAGGAGACATGATCTGCCTTTTACAAACCTGACCTGGGTGGGGTCCAGAGTTTGGAGATTACCAATGTCTTTGTTTATAAGTTCCATGATGATACATTCCATGGCCTTGCAGACCAGGCTAATCAGGCTAATGGGGCAGTAGTTGCCAGGGTCCGTGGTGGCTCCCCCTTTGTGGAGTGGGATAACCATCGCTGTGCACCATTTAGTGGGCACAAAGCCTGAGGTGAGGCTATGATTGACCATGGTACTTAAGTGAGGTGCCAGTTTGTTCTGTAGTTCATGTAGGACACAGCCTGGGATGTTGTCAGGTCCCATGGATGCTGTGTTCTTGGCTTTGGAGAGTGTGGTTTTTACCTGTGCAGCCGTGATGTGTGACATCCATCTCTATTACAATGTCAGATATCACAAACACAGTGTTAGATACAAAATACCAATTGTCTATTATTTCTTTTCCATCCCCTCCAGCATATCATGACTTTCTGTTCTCTGCATAGAAAACATCTAACTCCTGTGCATTGCACAGTTTCAAATTGAGTAATGTCATCCCAATGTGCCTTATTATAATTCTCAGTCACAACTGTACTGTTTAATTATATAAAATGTTTTATATTCAAGTGTTGCTGGTGAGCTATGTCTCTACTGAATAGCTGTCTTGTAATATCTACATTCTAACACAGTTATATACTTGCACAGTTTAAGCTCAGAATATGAAATATAGTGAAATATTCTTGCTGCTGTTACATTGCTACTGCTCCATTTGTTTTATTGATTTGTATTATACCTAAGAATTTTCCTTCACAAAGATGCTATTGTAAGCAAAGCTTCATAGCTGGACATTCCTGGTCAATGACTGTAAATAAACAAATCAATGAATAAATAATTAGCCCCACTTTTGAGTCACATCAATAAATGTGTTACAGACCATTTAACTTCTGATAAATTAGTTTGTATTACTGTATATGAAAGGCCATGTAGCATTAAAAGAAAAATATCATAGTTTTTGAAATAAAAATTATGATGTGTGTGTGTGTGTGTGTGTGTGTGTGTGTGTGTGTGTGTGTGTGTGTGTGTGTGTGTGTGTGTGTGCCTGTCGATATGGGTCTACTGATAGTGATCAAATTATTGAATCACGTCAGCCAGAAAAATGTTGATATTGCTAAAGTCAATATTCTATTATGCATGTGAAAAAAAATAAACAAAAATGAACCATACCCCCTGCTAATTATGTATACTAACTCTGAGATCACACAATATTGGTCACATTCACCTGCCATGAATATTGTGTGGTCTCGCACACCTGTCGATCATCTGCTTAGGTGACCAAATGAAATGTCAACAATAATCAGTGCTCCCATGTGTGTATCTAGGGTCTATGTCATGTCAGGCAATGGCCACATTGTCAAACATATCATCTCGTCAACAATGCAGGCTGTCAAACCATTCTGACTAAGATCACATTACAGTAGGGATCAGAATATTTGCCCTTTTCCCCACTGTAGTGCAATCTCGGAGTTGGTATATATAATTAGTGTGTGTGTGGGGGGGGGGGTAATGGCCTACATTGTTGATAAGATGATGTCTGACAATCTGGCTCTTTGCTGATATGACATAGACTTACACACACACACACACACACACACACACACACACACACACACACACACACACACACACACACACACACACACACACACACACACACACATATATAGGGAGAACAGCTAGGACATAGGACAAGGAGTCAGAATCAACCTAGAATGATTTTTAACATATGGAAAAACTACCTAGAAAATTACATTTTTTTTATTTATTTATTTATCTACCCATCCTTTTGTTGACCGGGATAGACCCTCTAGATTAGTGAAATCTTTTCAGGGGAAACCAAAGGTGATATTTAGACTTGTAGCATAAATCTGGCCAGGGCATTAGGGAACTTTCCCTACTGTTTTCGAGATCCTGGAAATTATGTAACAGGCTGGGTGGTGATCATATTAGGGATCTGAAAGGATGCCATCTATTTCTCAGACTACTGCTGAAAAAGACATAGCTGTTGAAGAAGTTATTGTAACAACATTGGATGAAGGAGGTTTAGATGACAAAACTTAACAACAATTGACTGTTACAGATGAACCACCTGAAACTGTGTTGGTCTCGTGGAGTTAGATTATGTATTGTTATGATATCCAGAAAGAAGAGGGTGCCCCTATTGCTGTGGCATCAGAGATTATACATTATCAATCACAAAATGCTTATGTTTGTTTGGCCGAGTATTCCATTGCAGGAAAGGTAGCATGTCCTCTATCTGTTATGTCTAAATCCTATGCTTAAGTGTTGGAAACTAATATAACCAAAGAAAATGATATTGCTGTTGAAACTGCTTCCAAGTTGCCTGTGGTAGAATAACATCTAAATTAGATATTATATAAGGGACACACTTCTTGTTCCTTTGTGGTTAACTGTTAAAGATATTAGAGCATTTTTTTTCACTTTGGACATGAACATTCTTGTGAATTGATTTATGAATCTGCAGGGATTGCAGATGATTTTATAAATAAATATAATGAGAAAGTGAGTGTTTATCCTTGGAATCAATAATTACTTCATGGTTTGACATTTGCTATTAAAAATACTGTTTGTACAATTCTCTTCAGCTGATACTATTACCAATGCTGTCAAGACATAGGGCCCGATTCAATAAGACAAAATCTCTGTGTCAGAATAGTGCAGCAGCTTCTGCATGGAATATGGCTGCCGAGCAATCCAGTAAACAAGGCTGTTGGCATGCACGAACCTGCCAGCACTATTCTGACATGGACATCACTGAATAATGCTAATTACCTCATTTGCTGGTGAAAAACATGCAAATTAGGTGAATTAGTGATTCAGTAAGCAGGCAGGCATCTGTGGGAGAGCAGTGTCCATTGCAGAAATGTATTCAGTTACTAACCATGTACATTTCTGTAAAAATCAAAACGGGGGGCATGACAGCTCAAAGTAAAGCATGTTTTATGACTATTAGGCATGCCAATGGCCAAATATATGGCCATTGGGATGGCAAACAGTTACAAAATTATAAAAATAAAAGTTTTTTGGGGGCTAATTTCGGCTGTTTAAGCATAGCGCAGCAGCATGCAAATGAGATTGTGCAGAAAATAAAAAAAAATGTAAAAAGACAATTCTAAGTGAAATCTGCATTTTGCCATTATAGTGGGTAGGGTACCATGCCGAACCAAAACAATAATAGGTAGCACTGGCTGCTAAGGAGAAAGGCTCTGGTGTAGTAGTGTAACAAGGGACTAAGGTAATGGGGTAGGCAAATGAGCTAAATTTATTGAATAGCAAAATGGGAGACTGTGTCTGCCTGCACCTAACTGTGTAGGAGCTATAATGCTGCAGTTTAAGCAGGAGAAGCAGCTGACATGAAAAGGGAGTGTGTCATGCTTGGTGTAAGCACATTGGAGCTCCGCTGCCTCTGTTTGCACTTAGCTAAGAACAGCTAAGCAAGGGGGTGTGTCTGAGCTAGTTCACGAAATACTGAGCATATTCGCATCCCTGGGAGGGTTCTTTCTGCTCAAAACTGTTTACTATAGCTGCAGGGGTTTGTACAGTGCACCGAGGGGCTTAAACACAAGGGAAACAGTTAAAAAAAAAAAAAAACAACAGGAACCAACAGAAGTGTTTACATTTGACCAGCGGGTGTGTGCAGTGCACCGAGGGGCTTAGAAGGGGGGGAAATGGGAAGAAAAAAAACTGAAATAGCAGACTAAAGGCACTCATGTACTAGTAATATACCTAGCAGGTGGAATGTATCATAGTCAGCCAATCACACACGCAGCATCTGCAGCACACCAGTATAAACTATGCAAACACCTTTCAGTCTGGTTTTTCCCACAAACTCTGCACCATTGGTGTACACACTCGGTTGAATTTTAACTGACAAAATGTTAGGGGTTGCTGTCACTGTAATACATCAGTATGTGCTAGAGGCTGAGGGCAGTGAGGAGGATAATGCTGACAACTGTCACAGACTGTGGAGAAGGAGAAGAGTGTTCAGACCCAGGATAACCTACCAGGGTCTACATGATCTGGAGACACTAGAACACTACAGGGTGGACAGGGACTTACTTCAGCAACTCTGTGAGTTGTGCCAGCCTCACCCCAGGCCCAGAGCCAACAGAGGGGAACCCATCCCAGTTGAAACCAAGGTATGTGCAGCCTTAAGAATACTAGCTACAGGTACCTTCCAAAGATCTACTGAGGACATCATGGGAGTCTCACAGGCATCTGCTTCCAGGGTACTCCACCAGTTCCCAGATGTCATGCAAACACATACCGGTGAGCACATATATTTCCCCAGCACCCATGAGGAGATGTCCAGCAATATGTGTCTGTTTCACCATGTAGCAGACTACCCAGAGGTACTAGGTGCCATAGACTGCATGCACATCCACATTAAGGTACCATCCAGTGAAGAGGGTAGAGTGTATGCCAACAGCAAGGGCTACCACTCCATCAACCACCAGGTTGTGTGCAATGCCCAGGGCATTATCATGAATGTGTGTGCTGGCAACCCTGGTAGTTATCACTACTCCCACATCTGGCACACCTCACCGCTGTACCAGGCATTTGCCAGGGGGGACATCCCATATGGCCATCTGGTGGGGGATGCTGGCTATGCATTGGAGCTGTGGATGATGACACCCATCAGAAATGCACACAGACACACATACACACACACACACACACACACACACACACACACACACACACACACTGAAGATCACCATAATGAGGCATAAGCACAAACCAGGAACATTATAGATTATGTGCCTGGGATGCTTAAGTCACAGTTCCACTGCCTCGGCATATTTGGTGGAGCCCTGCAGTACTCTCCAGCCACATGTGCACACATGTTCATAGTATGTACCATACTACACAATATGATCTTGCAGAAACAGCTGTGGCAGGAACATCACAGGGAAGGGCCACACAGCCCCACTACTATTCCAAGGCCCCCACAGGCACAGGGGGACTCTGAGGAGGAACCCCTTGAGCCTGCTCCTGTAGGCAGACAGAGGCATGCCCAATATGACCAGGTCTTGGCAAAGAGGCAACGCATAGTACACACACTGACACTGTAGGGACCCAGGGATGGACACCTCTCTCTGACTCACACACACAGTAAAATGGATGCCACACACATCACACTACCTGTATCTTACCATGTATAGGCTATGTACTGCATGCATCCAACAGAGGCAGCCCTCAAGCACAGTCCTCACAACTGCTGCAGGCACAAGGTAAATCAGTCTTCTTAACAATAAATGAATGGAGTTAATACATTGTGGATGCATAGCTATGGTATCACTGCATGCATGCAAGGGAATGGGATGGCCTACCGAGATAGCAGCAGACTACTGACAGCTATGTGGGACAACAGGAAATGTCTGCACAATACTGGCTTCCCCAGAGACTGCAGTACTCCCATAGGTGACAAATCTCATTGCAGTATATGTGGGGGGCTAAGAAACTGGGGGGGTCATAGGTCACATGCATGGATGTCAATGTGGGAGTCCCATACTCACCCCCTCAGCCTCACCCATCAAGTCACCCATAGAAAACCATAAAGAAATGTCTGGCAAAGGCCCACAAATGGGGACAATGATGGAATATACACATGCAGACCTACACAGTGATATCACAGCAGGTCTTGCAGTTGCAGTAAGGCTCTGAAGGGTGAGAGGTCTGAAACCCAAATGCCTGCCATTACAATCTAACCTGTGGTCTTTAGTGATATGCTTGTAGTCTCCAAGACAGGCACAGTACTATGCTAAATGGAACCAAAATGCAAAGGGAACATCAGCACAGCCTTTTCAAATGTGGACAGCTGACAGGTGTGCCCCCCACACACACACCCATGTTCCCATAGAAATGCAGTAACAGTAATGCTTTTAGGGTTTAAACAGCAGAGCACGCATTCCCAGGGCTGTCCCAATCAAATTGATAACTTGTTGTATGTCCACAATATGCAGGGGTCAATGAGCTATGTGTATGTATGGTCAATACAGTTAGTATGTGGCCTGCACTTACTACTGGCTGTCATGTCTTAGTGGCCTAGGTACAGTACTGTGTTTGACAGGGTCAATGTTCCAAGAAAGAAAATGCCAACTATTCTGCATGTTAAATACAGAGATGGTAGGAGTTGTACACACTGTCCAGATATCAATATCTGTTACTGAAGGAAAGCTGGAAAGGTCAGGGACAGGGGGCCACACATATGGACAGTACACAGCTCAGTGTAACCTACACAGTCCCTAGCATACCCCTCAACTTACAGACATTTCACAGAACATCCAGAGGTTTGCATCATATTTATGGTCTCTTTGTCTGGAAATTGTGGTTTCCTGGCAAATCATTAGCAAATCACAAAAGACTAAAGTCAGGAAATAATGACAGATTGCAGTTTCAGACTTCATACCCTTTAGGAAAATGCATGCTAATGCAAAACCTGTTATTATATCACCTTTCTAGGTTTGTAAAGCCAATAGTTAACAATGGTCCTTATATGTAGGTCTTTGTACCCAAATTACTTATGGCTTTGTCCAGATGTCTGGCTCTAAAAAGTTGGGAGGTATGGTTCCTAGTAGGACAGCAGGTACCTGAAGGGCAATGTACTGCCAGGTTATAAAAGGCTGCCAACACTGTGTCAGCACTGACAACATGTCACTGGCCAACATCCATACCCCTGGAATGACAGGTTGTCACAGAAGGAGCACAACTATGCCTTATATATCTGTTCTGCTTGTCCTAACATTGCATTTGCCTGCCAACTATTTGCAAAACAAGAAAGGGTCATGTCAAAACAGCAATGGCAGACAGTGGGGAAGCAGATGTCATACCCATAAGAGAAAGCAAGTAATTACCAAACCGGTCTCCCAACTGTCTATGATTGTCAGAACATTATTAACACCCTGTCCCCATGTGTGGGCCTTTGTCTGACTGTCATATATGGGCATGTCCCGATGTCAACACAAACCTTCTAAGAACCACAGCAAATGTAGTGGTGCAGTGATGGACAACCCACTAAATAGGTACACTCAGAGGTGTAAAGTCCACATCCTTGTGTGTGATGTTATGGCATTTACCCCACTTACACCAGAATTACAAATACATAACAGCAGCCACTGTGGCCAAAGCTTGTGACTGGACTACAGAAGGACAAAGAGACAAGCATAAGGGGAAAGGGAGCCACTGGCCAGACAAATGGAGAATGTGCACACCGGAACAAATTGTGCAGTAACATAGGTGTCATGCAGTGTATGGAGTCAGTAAACATCACCTGCAAATACACAACACACACATACATGTAAGTGGAGGTCTGAAACAAAACAAAACCCAAACCAAGGGCACATCACAGGCAAAAACACATGAGAACTCCACAAACCTGCACACCACAGACCATGTGAACTCCACACACCAGGGTCTTGCAAACACTAAGGCCTTACCACAAACACCTACCCTACACAGATAGGCTAACAGCACTATCCATCTACCCCATTCTATACAGACTCTGCTGAGGTGACCCCTGTCTGGCATACAAAACAATCCAGACCCTCCCATGATGGGACTGTTGCACATCTGGAAGTTAAGGCCCACTCCATCAATCTGTAGCCTCAGCATCAACCTGGACTGTGATATCAGTACAGCTTGCTGGTGTAACAGATATGTGTCCCACACACTCCCCCATCTGTGAAATACACTCCCTGTCAACAGCAAGCTAAGTGCCTCAATACCCCTAGTGATGTGCTCCCTGTATAAGTGCACGGGAAATATAAAATACAGTCCTGTGATTCCACCTGTGTCCCTGCTGGACAGGGACTCTGTGTGCTAACAAGTCATAACATGGGCTACACTCGCATCTGCAGGGGTTATAAGGGTTTCAGGGCCAATACCCTACTAATGGCATAGCAACCTATCAACCTATACACAACTGTCTGTCAGTGGTTCACCACATTACTCTGTACTGCTCTGCCACTGACATACCTGGAAGTCACAGTGCTAAGTGGAATATACTACACATATAATGGACATTTCTGCACAGTAGAATGCACACTGTACTCACACCCATACCTTTCAACCTCTGACAGCAAGACATCTGGACATGGTCATAAATAAAAGTGGGACAAAGTCACAGTGATAGGCACATGTTGTAAATATTGCCCTTACATACTGAGAAAGTTGGTATAATAATGGGTTTTGCATTAGCAGGAATTGTCTGAAGGCTATGAAGTCTGAAACACTGATGTCTGTCATTATTTTGTAACATCAGTCTTCAATTATATGCAATGAACTTGCCATAAAAACACAAGTTTATGTAGACTGGATGAAACTTCTAGACAAACACCTGGACAATCTGCAAAAAACTGTCCAGTTGAGAGGTATGGCCACACCAGGATATGACTTTTCGGGTAAGAAGAATACCACACAAGCAGGAGATCCACAGCCAGTAAATCACCAAGTTGCTGGACTGTTTGCACAGCTTCATCAGTCAACTGGCTGTAGCCACACCTCTCAACTGGCCTTTTTAGACAAGAATGTATATAGCTGGGCTCATAATATTGGTCTGTGCATCATATATCTTGTATTCCTCTAGTAAAGAACTGTGATGATCTGAGGATGTCTGTAACTAGGTAATAACACAATACATTCCAGTGTCAGACTTCAGATATGACAGTAAATGTCTGCTAAAACAAACCCAGTACTTCTAGCAATTCCTGTTTACTTTTGAGAGTTATGTCTGTAGCACAGAAAAGCTCAGACTGGAGTACTATCTCTGGAATGGAGTCACATTCTCACAATATCAGGTCATACTGGGCATGCTCCTACCAGAGAATCATAAGTCATGTCGGACCCCACATCGGACTATATAACTGTATTGTGCATATATGTCTTTGCATACAGCTATGTACACCTTAACTGTCCCTACACACACCCATCAGACAGGATTATGTTATATATCTGCATCTGTTGTGTGTGATACACAGACATATATATGGACAACATATAACAATATGTCAAGCATACACACACTTGGATGTGGGGAAGAGAGAGACAAACAGTGATAGAGAGAGAGAGAGAGAGAGAGACACAGGGGGACACACAGAGAGTGAGTCATACACAGGGATACCCTGAATGGCATAGAGTGATGCCTTACTGGGACAGTGGCATACTGGTTGTAACCAGTCGCATGTGCCAGCATGAAGGTGAGCTCCATTGTGTAATAGTACTGAGGTGGGGGTTATAATATCACATCACCTGCGTGTGTGTGTGTGTGTGTGTGTGTGTGTGTGTGTGTGTGTGTGTGTGTGTGTGTGTGTGTGTGTGTGTGTGTGTGTCTTTGTAGGTTTAAGTATTAAGAGGCTGGCCTCACTCAGTACACTTCCCATTGCCCTACTTCATAAGATCTGCTGCTGTCATTCACCGTGGAAGTACCATTGGACACCTGTCAGCCCTATAAGCTCTTTAGCATGTGCGATAACTGCATAACACTATAGTACAAATAACTAGATAGATAAGGGTTCTAATCTCAGTCCTGGCAAATCTAAGTGTGTGTGTGTGTGTGTGTGTGTGTGTGTGTGTGTGTGTGTGTGTGTGTGTGTGTGTGTGTGAGTTTGTAGGTGAAACAGTTTTTGGACATTCCTACCCAGTACACTTCCCAGTGCCCTACTTCAGCAGTCCTGCTGATGTCATTCCCCTTAGAAGTACTTTTGCACAACCCCAACCCTATAAGCTCCATGGTGCATACAATAACTATGTAACAGTATAGTACAAATAACTAAATAGGCAGGGGTTCTATTCCCAGGTATGGCAAATGTGTGAGTGTGTTTGTAAGTTTGTAGGATGAAGTGTTTTGAGGACTTTCCTACCCACAATACTTCCCAGTGTCCTACTTTAGCAGTCCTGCTGTCATTCACCTTAGAAGTATGTTTTGGCACTTGTCAGCCCTACAAGCTCTGTAGCATGTATGATAACTGTGTAACACTATAGTAGAAATAACTAGATAAAGAGGGGTTCTATTTCCAGTTCTGGCAAATGTGTGTGTGTGTACAAGTGTTTGTAAGTGTGTATGTTTGTAGGATGAAGTATTTTGAGGACTTTCCCATCCAAAACACTTCCCAGTGCCCTACTTTAGCAGTCCTGCTGATGTCATTCATCTTAGAAGTACCTGTATGCACTTGTCATCCCTCTAAGCTCTGTGATGTGTGCAATAACTACATAATACTATAGTGAAAATAATTAGATAGGTAAGGGGTCTAATCTCAATACTGACAACTTTAGTAGTGTGTGTGAAGCATATCCCCTGTGGCTGTTGTGTGTGTAGGTTATACCATTTTAAGGCCTGTTGACCCCCTACCCATGACATTACTTTAAAGAGCCTGTTAATGGCATCTGCCTCACATGCACCATGTAACACTATACAGCCCATACTAGTCATCTCTACAGATGTATGGGGAATATCTACATGTTTGCAACCTATATGTGGTCTGTGTCCCCTAACACTGAGCATTCCTGTGATATCATTGCCAAATATGTTACAGTTACCGTAGTGACACACATGCCAGCATCAGACATCATACCTTACTGACACATCATGCTGATACAAAGTCTGTCACTCTATCACTTGCGCAGGTTTGTAGGAGCAGTAGACAAGACCAATCACTATTTCTGGTGGGTTATACCACCATCCATGAAGGCTTTCACAAGATTACCTGTTGTAAGAGGTTGTGTTTTATGTCCCAGGCATATAATCTTAGTGGAGCATATCATGTGTACACAACACTATAGTACATGCAAGTGGATACGTAGGGTTACTAATATGTCTTTTGGCAATTGTGTATGTGTTTCTGTATGCACAGCCCCTGTGGCTGTCTTTAGTGTGTGTATGTGATGGCTATACCATTTTGTGTGCCTCTTCCACCCTGTGAACTCTCCCATTGCCAACCTAGTGTCAGCCCATGCAGATGTCATCCACCGTACAAGCACAGTTACATAGTTTCTAACACCAAGCCACTGTGGTGCATGCAATGGTCATATCATTGTGTATTGTGCATTAATAGATGGGTAGGTCATCTAATCTGAGAAGTGTCACCTCCATGTGCATGTGTGTTTCAATGCATGTCCCCATGCAGTGGAGTGCGTGTGTGTGTGTGTGTGTGTGTGTGTGTGTGTGTGTGTGTGTGTGTGTGTGTGAGAGAGAGAGAGAGAGATGGCTCTAACATGTTAAGGGCCTCTGAACCCACCACTGGCAATCCTAACAGCCCCTGCAATTGTCACCCACTTCAATAGTAGTGGCAGACACTGCCACACTACATTACCTCTCGCTATTTGTGTTATGTATCTAGCACTATTGTTCATAAGACTGTACAGGTAGGAGCTGTGCTCCACCCTTTGTCAGCTGCCCCATGTACAGGACAATGACTCTGTGTGCACTACCAGCATGAGAGGCTAGACATGCATATGAGATAGCAAACACACATGCTGGTGATTGTCAGGTTAGACTAACACAGGCTGACCTGTGTCAGCAATACATATCCCAAACCTGTCATACACAGTACCAGGCATACCCTCATCAACTGCATGACAGTTGAGTAGATGGGACAAAAATGGCAGGGACAACAGGTACTGATAGCTGAATCTGTTGCAGTTAAAGTAATGGCTAAGCTTGTGAGGGCCCTAGTGCCTGTACTCAAGTAACCTCCTCTGTATGTGTGAGCCTGTGGTCCTACAGAACACCCAGGTGACATGTATGAAGGCTAGGTGGCTGTGTCAAGATTATGTATGCAAGGTCACACTGACTGCCACAATTGCCCAACACACACTGTTGCATATAAACACACCTGGTAAACATGTACATATACAGCTGTACCTTGGCTATGAAAAGGTCACTGTGTTTCCACTTTGCCTTATTCATCATTGCTACTGTCAGCAGGCCCACAGCCTACAGACACACAGACAACTGGAACACAAACAGAATACAGTATGTGACACTACAGTCAGTCAGCAGTACTAACAGCAATAGTGCATCATGGCTAACAAGGTACATACACCTCAATGTGTACCCATAACTACTGCCAGCAGACAGCACCTTACACAGCATGACATTGTTACACTGTACTAAAGTCACCCTGTGCATCAGACCCATATGAGCATCTCCCTGCATTGATGGTACGGATAACAGGGTTGTGGCACAAGTATCATCACATGCACAGGGTGTGGTGTTGGATTTCCAGAGGCCTAGCCTGGGCCATATGGCTGATATAGTGTGTGTGTGTGGGCGTGTGTGTGTGTGTGTGTGTGTGTGTGTGTGTGTGTGTGTGTGTGTGTGTGTGTCTGGAGGGGTTGTGTTCAAATGGGCCATGCAGAGGAGCTGTGCATGTCTTGTGGTGACCGGCCTGTGATATGGATGTGTGAGTGTTTGTCTGCACACCATCAAGCCATGTTTATGCCTGACACAGGGCTATGTTGGACAGCCATGGACCATACATGGTAGGATGTATGGTTCACCGCCTCCCTGCAGGAACATGGGAACTGGTTATGCCAGGAGTCTCACTGGCACCACCAGGCCCAAGGAAAGATGCAGTACTACTCCTCGATGGTGACTGCTGTCAGCTGGATCCACATCCCTGACAGGACTGGCCAGGACCACGTGGCTATGGCCTGCTCCAGTGTGGTGTGGACAGCACCATCCCTTTGGTACTGCTGGTGGTACTACCACTATGGGACTGTGAATGTGCATGGTCACATGGGCTCTCAGCCAATCATGTTGCTGACCTACATCCACCAGGCTGATGCCCTACTCCCACAACATGCTTGAGCACAGACATTGCATGGTCAAGCAGTGACAATGTCTCATCCACTGTCTATCCATGACATTGGCAAAATGACGTATGGCATCACAAATGCCGTGGAGGTCATCATGCATGGCAGGAAGTGCTGTATTCATGACCCTGAGCATCTGTCTGGTGGTGCAATTAGTACATGCCTGTGCCTCCATGATGGACTGTAACATGCTTCTGGTGACACCTGCTGTGGCACTTGGACAGGGACTTGATGAGCAGCAGTCCTCCATCGAGCACCTCTGTTCATCTGCCTGTGTGTGACCTCGCCTGCTCTCTGGCTGGTGTCTACACTCACACTTGCCATAGTCACCACACTAGCCTGTTCCATGCCACCACCCTCCAACTGTCCATTATCTGTGGTTGCTAGGATACTGACTGTGTGCAGGGACATTGTGGGTGAAAATGGGATACCAAACAATGGCACAGATTCAGGCCCCAACAACCCCACCTGTGCCTCACTATGACCACCATCATTATGGGAGTTCGCTAAGACACTGACATCAGGTTGTGAGGGGGAGAGACACCAACCCCCATGTTCATGTGCGAGGGGAAGAAAACATATGTAAATTAATACCCTGCAGTATTATGTTTCCTGATGCACACACACACACACACACACACACACACACACACACACACACACACACACACACACACACACACAGTCTGGCACAGCTTTCACACCTATGGGCCCTTCATGACAGACCTTACAGTAGTTCTACCTGCCACAATCCATCTCTTTCACAGCTACTGTAAGGTCCACAACAAAGGGAGACAAATCCTACTGTGTGATGGGCCTAATAGCAGAATGGTAGTTGTGACCAAGAACAAGGCTATTGGAGTGAGCTATACAGTGTCACCAAGTGCATATGCAAGTACCGTAAGAGCTGACATACTGCTATACAGACCACACATAATGACAAGGCGTCACGATATGTGATGATAACTGATGAAGGAACAAGAGTATACACTATCATTGCAGTACCTACACAGTTGCCATACGTCATTTTACACCCTACACTGACTGATTACATTACAGTAACAATGAAATAGTGGCAGACCACTTTGCAATTAAGCCATGATAAAGGACAGATTATTATCCCATGGATAAAAATTCAAAGGGGATATTCCAGGGTGACTCTCTGTCACCCTTGCTATTCTGCCTTGCCATTAACCCATTAAGCTGTTTACTTAACAACGTAAGCCATGGCCATAATTTGGCTTCTAGAAAACAACAAAGTCTAATGACTTCTCATCTTCTCTTTATCAATTATTTAAAATTATATAGCTCATCAGATGAAGAACTGAAAGCACAGCTGCAGGTTGTCAAAACTTTTTCAGATGATATTGGAATGTCATTTGGCCTTGATAAATGTGCAAAAGCAACTTTTAAAAAAGGAAAATTTCAGCACCAGGAAAACATCAGTTTGGGACAAGAATGTGATATAAAAGAACTTGAGCGAGAGGGGGTGTATAAATATTTGAGAATTGATGAAGGATCAGCAATAAAATATGAACAAATGCTAATAAAGCTTAGTAAGGAGTACTGTAGAAGACTTGAATTAATCCTGAAAACAGCATTGATGCCTAGGAACAAGATTCAAGCTATAAATCAATTTGCTCTTCCTGTCCTAACTTATAGTTTTGGAGTGATTAACTGGCCCCAAAAAGTGTTGGATAAATTGGATATTAAAACAAGAAGGATGCTTCATGCTCATCAAATGATTTATAAAAATCAGTGTATACCAAGATTATATATTCCCCGCTCTGAACGAGGGATGGGCCTCCTTAAAATTGATTACATGTATAGATCTGCAATCGTGGGACTCCACACATATCTACTGACCTCACAAGATCCAAATGTGGTGAAAGTTTTGAAACATGAGGAGAATAAATCTAAAATGTCATCTCTACTTAATCTAGTAGAAGCATATCTACACCAAGCAGGAATGGAAATCAAACCAGAAGTGGATAAAAACCAGGCAGAAACTGAATGTGCTAAAAAAGACTATAAGGTGAAGGACCAGATGAGAAGGCAGGAAATGTGGAAAAAACATAAATATAGATGCAAGTATAGAAAACTTCTGGAAGAGCCTCATGTTGATCAAGAATGAACGCAGGAATGGTTAAGAAGAGGTGAATTTACATCAAGAAATGAAAGGTTAATATTGGCAGCTCAAGATAGTGGGCTACATACACACTGGTTTACTAAGTCCATTGAACATGTGGGAGAAACTAACATATGTAGGTTTTGTGGAACCGAATTGGAAACAGTCACATACCTTATTGCTGGTTGCGACTCTCTAATGGCCGAGGGACCGCATACGGAAAGACATAATAATGTGGCGAGATTGTTACACTGGAGATTGTGCAAACATTATGGTATCGAAGTGGCTGAAAAACACTGGAAACATGAGCCACAAAGAATCATAAAAAATGATAAAGTTTACATCGTGTGGGATCATCCAATACCAACAGTCCAAAAGATTGATGCTAGAAAACCAGATATAGAGGTCCAAGAAAAGAAGACAAAAGTAGCATTGATCATTGAAATTACCACACCTAGTGACTATAGTGTCTTGCATACAGAGAGACACAAAGTCATAAAATACCTCGATCTGCAGACAGAAATGAGAGCCATGTGGAAGAAAGATGCCTAGACAGTTCCAATAGTGGTAAGAGCAACTGGTCTTATAAAAAATAATTTACAATCATATTTAGATATGTTACCAATTCATGTAACACTGTATAAATTGCAGAAGGAGTCATTACTGGGCACATTGCGGGTGCTGCAAAGAGCACTTTTGGCTAACATCAAAGAGTGAAACATTACTAATTTCATGAACTTTAATCATACTTTGACTTAGGAATGGGGTCCATTCCCGTCATGGTATCAGAAACCCAAAAGACTTGGAGAAATTAAAAACTTCAGACTCACAGGGATTCATTTCAGACAACATTGCAGGACAGTCTGCAATAGATACAAGAAATATGTAAAGTACTAAGTGCATAGCCTCATATGATGATTAAAAGGTTACCAGCTAATAAGAATTTAACATCTGCAGAAGAATTCTGCCTGAAGGAACTTTCATCTGACAAGGAACATAGGGTCATGAAACCTGACAAAGGGGGTGGTGTAGTCATAATGACGAACACCAACTACTCTTGGAACATGCAGAGCATATTACATGACTGTAACACCTATGAATTGGTTTCTAAATTTGAAGTTCAAAGGGCATACACAAAAATTGACTGGCAACTTTATGAATTGTTTTGTGAAGGAATTATGAAGAGTACAACTACATGTTAGTGGAACATCCAGTTATGCCCAGTCTATTCGGAATCCCCAAGATTCACAAAGATACTACTAATCCCCCTTTCAGACCAATAGTGGTGGCTAGGGGATTGAAAACAGAACCATTAGCAGCTCTTATAGACATTACTAGTAAGAATACTCTTGATAATATACCACACATATTAAAAGATTCCTGGCATTGTTTGGACTGTCTCAGGACCCTATCTGATTTAAACCTAGGTGAATTTTGGTTTGTAACCATTGACATAATAAACTTGTTTTCAGTGATACCTCACGACACTGGTCTAGACTGGTTTGCCAGCAGTTTAACTAAGTATAGTCACATACATCAGGTGAACAGAAGCCTACTGGTTGATTTGATGCAGATTGTTCTAGAAAACAATTACATCTGCTTTGAAGGTGAATTTTACAAACAATCCACTGGAGTTGCTATGGGCGCCAAATGTGCGCCCATTTATGCCAACTTAGTTCTAGCCGAATGGGAGGAACAACATGTCTTGACATCCAGTTATATATCCAAAATGACCCTTTATTTAAGATTTTTGGATGACATATTGTTCCTTTGGAATGGAACCTGAGATGAGTTGGATGACTTTATATGTTACCTCAACACCACAACTTTTTTGAAATTCACTAGTAAAGCGGACAGAAATACCATTGACTATTTGGATTTACAGTTATACCCTAAAGACGGGAAGGTACAATCCAAATTATTTAGGAAGAAGGCATATAGCAACACATTTTTACACTATGAATGTTGCCATCCTTATAATGTGAAAACGAATGTGGTAAAAGGCCAGATGATTAGGGTATCAAGTACAGTTAGTGAAGATAGTAGATTTTTGGAAGAACAGGAGGTATTAGTTGGCCTGTTTGTTGAACGGGATTATCCTATGGATTTATTAATCTCAGTTAAACAGGACATCATTGGAAGAAGGGACATAGACTTCAGGCCCATTTTGTCAGATAACCAAAGGGACACAGAGAATAGCAATATTCATAGACATAAAGTCAATGACATTCAGACAGGCATGGTTTTACAACATAACACCACAGCCATTAAGGTTAAAGATATTATTCAATCAACATGGCAAAATGTACTTCCTACAGATATGCAAGATATACTAGGAAAACACCCTAAATTCATCAACAGTAGGGATCTGAATATCAAAGAACATTTGGAGAGAATATCCACACCTACTAGTCAAAGGCCAGCTAGGATGGCCAAATGTGGCAATTGCAAAGTATGTAAATACATCAATGATGGCCCATATGTTCAAGTGGGCAATTACAAGAGGTCTTTGAAGAACCCTGGTTATTGCAATTGCAACACCAACATGGTTATATATATGTGGCAACTTGTCTATCTTGTCCAGCTTTCTACATTGGAATGACCACAAGAAAGTTGAGACAAAGGATTATGGAACATAACAGGGACATTAAAAACAGGAAATCAAATAATTCTTTATTCAACCATAGTAAGGAATGTATCAACTACAAATTTTTTTTATTTTTTGTTATAGACAGATTATACACCAAAGACTTTGGTGGTGATTATAAAACCATTCTAGAAGTCAGGGAATGCTTGCGACAAATACGACTAGACACAAGCAATGCACCTGGCATTAATGACACCCTATCCCTAGCATGTATACTAAAACACAAGGCAACATGCATTTAACATTTCAAAACTAGAAACAACAGAGAATTTTCTGACTGTTCTTGTATATATATATATATTTTTTTATACAGACTTTATATTTTTTATATATTTTTTATATCTCTAAATGTTTTTCCAGAATTCAAGTGTTGAAACAATTTATATGTAAAGTAAATACACTACTGACAGCTGTGTACTTGGTGTTTTCAAAAAAACTTGTAAAGTTAATTACATCAAAAAGCTAAGGGTTAAATTACAAAGTATACATAATAGAATCATTGTATTTAATTTGGATTTGACGTCAGTGTTAATTGAAATGTATATTTAAAGGTTGTTATGAGTTGTGGCAAACTGACTCTGAAGATGCCCTACACAGGTGAAAGCGCTTAGTCAGTTAATGGTTTATGTTAATAAAGTCATGGTGGTTTTACTTTGGTACTACCGGTGTTTTTTGTTTATGTGGAAGAAAGATGCCTATACAGTTCCAATAGTGGTAAGAGCAACTGGCCTTATAAAAAATAATTTACAATTGTATTTAGATATGTTACCAATTCATGTAACACTGTACAAATTGCAGAAGGAGTCATTACTGGGCACATTGTGGGTGCTGCAAAGAGCACTTTTGACTAACATCAAAGAGTGAAACAATACTAATTTCATGAACTTTAATCGTACTTTGACTTAGGAATGGGGTCCATTCCCATCATGGTATCAGAAACCCAAAAGACTTGGAGAAATTAAAAACTTCGGTTTCACAGGGATTCATTTCAGACAACATTGCAGGACAGTCTGCAATACATACAGGAAACATGTAAAGTACTAAGTGCATAGCCTCATAAGATGATACTAGGCTATTGGCCCTGATGCCCTCATAAGCCTAGCCAAGACTTTTGCCCATGTCCCTTCAAAGCCAACACATGTTTTTCCTGTCCAGCTGGGACACACACAGGATCCCAGGGGTGTCTTACCCATTTCCCATGCAGTCGTCCAGCTTCTTCTTCAAGAGGGCTATACACGTACTCTGCTAGACATGGGGAGGGAGTGTATTTTACAGACAGTGTATTGAGTGGGACACTACACTATCCCACCAACAAGTACTATACATGTCACAGACCAGGTGAGGGCCTTGCATACATGTTGTGTGAGTGCAGTGTGTCTTAAAGATATGCAGAAATGTCATCAAGGCTGGTTTGGAAATGGCCTTGTATACCAGACACAGGTCGCCTATGATCAGTCTGTATGAGACTGCATACAGGGACAGGGCTTTCAGCCTATCTGTACAGGATAGGTGTTGCAAACCCTGGATTAGCCTGATCAGGAACCTCTGTGGTCTCTGCAATTGCAGCATTTGCTTGGCAAGTTACATGCCAAAAGAGCCCTTGTACTTGGTAATGCATTTGATAAGGGTGGAGTGTAGGGATGTTGTGGCCTCCTGGTTCCTCAATGACATACCCATATTTGTGAGGTGGGCCATGTAGACAGCCTTCCGTACAATGGTTCCCACACAGTGGGAAACTGTCAGGTTGCTACCAACCTTGGAGCACAAGTCACCTCACACCTGATTGCATGCTCAGTACATTGTTACTGTCATAATTAGTGTGGATGACATCTACCACAGCAGGGAAAATGATGCATCGCCTGGCATTCAGTTTGAGGCAATGCTTCTTGCACCAGTCATTAATTTGGGTAAAGGCCTCTTGGATGATGCTCACATCAGTAGAGGACTGTAAGACAGTGGCCAGCTTCAAGCATCTGTAAACATGGTCAGCCACAGACCACTGCTTTTGTCTTGAAACTCAGAAACATATATCTCAAACAATAGAGGCCACCAGACCAATCCTTGGGATACACTGCTCTGTAAGAGTCTACTACTAGAGGTGGCTTCCACTACTTTGATCAAGTGGGTACTATCATTGAACCAGTTAGCTACCCATCAGGTAACATGCAGGTTGATGCCTAGCTGTGTAGGCTTATGCATGCTGACCACTTGGGGATTATTGGGCGGCGCAGTGGTGCAGCGGTTAATGCTGTCACCTCACAGCAAGAGGTGCTCCGGTTCAATTCTCGGCTGGGGTGCCTTCTGTGTGGAGTTTACATGTTCTCCCTGCGTTCGCGTGGGTTTCCTCCCACATTCTAAAGACATGCTTCTGGAGCATTTCTCCCTGGGCCTCTGCTGAAAACAGGATCTGTGGACCTAGTCAGACTTTCCCGGTCCACAAATGTTAAATAAAAAAAAATAAATAAAGAATTGGGGTAGGTGAAGGTAGGCATTGTTCTCCATCTTCCCCTCATCCTTGTGTTTGTTGACCACTTCAGAGATGTTGACCAGGTTTAACAGGCCTGATCTCCCTTTGACAATACCACACTGTGTGTGCTCAAGCATTTTGATGTTGCCAATATTCCTGTTCGTAAGGTCCTTGATATTGCCTTCCATGCCCTTGCAGATCAGGCTAGTTAGGCTGATGTGCATATGATTGGATGGGTCAGTGGATTGCTCCACCTTTGTGTATAGGGATGACAGTGGCTGCCCTCTGTGCAGATGGGATGACACTGGTGATCAGACTTTGGTTGAATACAGTGTGTAATGGAGCTAAGAACTCATGCCTGAGTTTATGTAGGATGCAGCCAGGGATGGTATCAGACCTATGGAGACTTCTGTGTTTTGCCTTTGAGAGGGCATTATGGACCTGCTAACTGATGATGAGGGGAGGGGGCCAGGTGCTGTGCATGCACGTGTGCCAAAGGGGGACAGTGGGGTGATGTTTACACTTCACCTGTCTGCAGCAGGTTGGCTATATCTATGTCATATGTGTGTATTGTGGTGTTTTTGATCACCACTACAGAGCAGATTTGGGTGTTGCCTCTGGGATTGCAGACATATGTGTGGAAGGCCTAGTGATTGGCCTTTGTGGATGTGTCCAATTTGCATTCAAATATAGTCTTAGGGTAATTCACCTGTGACCTTATTTGCTTGTTCAGACCACAGTGACATTGCTTCCAATTAGGCACCTGCTCCTTCTTGGCCCTGTCCAGCAATTATTTCCACCTATTATGGTATTTGTGTATTGCTGCTGTCTGCCACAGATGTTTACCCCACCTTGATGGAGATGATGTTGTCCTTTCAGGTATTGCTGAGTCCATACAGCTATGTAGGTGCTCACATAGTATAATCATGTGGGCTTGGACACTACTGCTAGTTCCAACTAAGGGGACAGTGGTTGTAAAGCTATTTCTACCTGCTCTAAGGAGATTTATAGTCATTTCTGTAAAGTTTATTTTGTTTGACCCTGATTGGGGGGGCAGGGGAGATGATGACCTGAACAGTGATGGCTATGTGGTTAGAACTTACCAAGGAGGATGACGCTGTAAGAGTGCTACAGTGGCTACTCATGTTTGTTAGGACCAGGTACAGGATATTTCCACCCATTGTAGGAGTATTGACCAGCTGATCCAATGCATTGCCATGGACAAAACCAAGGAATCTCTGTGCATTCATGTTCGGGTAGCATAGGTCATGCACACCATGGTTGGGTAGTTAAAGTCACACAGGAGCAGTGTAGATGGCTAAATCTTGACAGATTCCAGCAAGTCCAGATAGGTGTGGTGGGTGTCCAGAGTCATGGTTGAAGGTCTGTAGCTAGCTATGATTTGAGTAGGTGTTTTGTCAACAGTTAACTGCACTTGGGATGTCTCCCATGTGTTATACTGTTTGGCCAGCTTGGAGGTGTATATGTGTATGGTAATGTTTAAAACTCCACCTCCTGTGGCCTTGCAGCCCTCCATTTGGGGTCTAAATGTATGATGCTATGAGTAACCTGGCAAGGGGTTAGTGTGCTCTCCACAGCTGCAAATCAGGTGTCAGTGACTCCACAAATGTCATCATACTACAGGACAAGTTACGCTTGCATTGACATGGGTTTCATGCTAACCTGTTCATCCTGTTAGAGCAAGACATCTGCATAAAGGCACATATCAATGGTGGGCAAATGCCAGAAAATATTGATACTTTATAAATCTAGCTGTAATACACTTAGTTGCTAGCAAAGATGGTTTCACATTCACAGGACTACTCCGCAGGATATGACATCTGATATTAAAATGTATGATATTATGTTATGACTTCAGTCTTTAATAGGTTGCCAGTGATTTACCAGACAATACACAACTGTATGATGCACTGACTACAAATAAGAGGCAAACATGTGGTCAGTCTGCAAAACTCTGTACAATTGACAGGTATGGGCACATTATATAACATACAGTTCAACACACACTCCTGTGCATGTTGTGTACTATGCACATACCCTATATAAGCCACTTACATTTGTAAGACAAGCATATGTATCATAGTAGCATACACAAGTGACATATGAATATTTACAACATCCCAGGTAGCTGGCCTAGCAGTGTCACAGTTAGTATTGGACAACAGACACTCCAGTAGTAGTCATACATGAGCGTGAATTTGCTGGGGTGACTCAGAGGGCAGAGCTGTGATCTATGTCACTGCAGACAGGGCCAGCAGGAATGTCCATAGGTGCTGGACTGCAGCATGTGAGTCCAGCATGTCTTGTTGCAACCTCAGGTTTAAGTTCCTATTTCACATTATTGCATCCCCCTTCTGCATTCCATTACAAGCTTAAGTGATTGACATATCTGTTATAGTGCTGAAGAGTTTCCTCAGAATAATGCAAATGTTTAGGTTTGTGTAGTCACAGTCTGCCTTTGTGTAGATGGGTTCAGACCTGTGTTGCAAATGCAGCAGCTTGCCTTTTGTAGGTAATGCACATGAGCAGGTGATGGCCTGTGCATCAATCACTGTCTCCCACTTGCTACTTACATCCAGAGCAGCTGTGTTGTCTTTCCATTAACCAATGTCATAGCAACACAGTGCTATAATTAAGTTCTTCATGTGGGCCCTGCCCCTTTTCCTTGCCTGTGAGAAGAACATTATGGAGGTGTGAGGGCTACAGCTTTATAGATAGTAGGTGGAAATACCTCTCAGAACAAGAAATGTGGCAACAGCCCAACAACATGGGGGACAATGTTCCAGAACTGGGTACAGATTGTAAGATTATTAGATTAACATGCTTTGTCTGGACATGCATTTTCTGCATGACTTGACCTCTGACAGTGATATGCCTCTGACATACATCTCAACTGTCCAGATGTCCACAAACTGCGCAGAGGTATGTTTGGTCTGTTCCTCAGACAATTTCTGTTTTTGAGAAATCACTAGGCTAATGTGAGGATTGTAGCCAGTAAATGTTGACTTCAATTTGTGTTTCAGACATCATATCCTTCAGGGATGTTATTTTACAATCAACCCAATAACACCAGCAACTGTTTCAGTTTGTAATACCATTATGTGAGATATGTCTCTTTTTTTGGCCCCCTGTCCCCCAAGTATGTCAAGCTTTGTCCAGAGGTCTTGCAGTAAGAGGTTCAGAGGTATGGTATGTCATTATTTATTGACTTCACTCCTGATATCATCCCAGTGACGTAGCAGCCTCCCAGAAATGGTATGCGGCAGTGGCCATAAATATGGTCCCACACCCTGGACATTCTGTGATAATCTGTACAGTTGAGAGTTATGTATGTCTGCCATTGTTACACTGTCAAGATTATGTGGCAGTGTAGTGTGAAAATGTTTGCTGGGCTGAGTAGGGAGAGTAGCAGATGTGAGTGTCATAGATCCTTTTCTAGCTGACTGTGCATACTGCTACAGTTGCTGGTGGTCTATCAGGTGTATATGTTTGTAGGGGCAGATTGAGAAATGTCTTGTAACACCTCAGGATTCCCAGTAAACTGTGAGTTGGGGTAGTATATGTCAGTGTAATGTGTGACTGGCAATAAGGATATGTTTGTTCAAACAGTCGTTATACTCTAGAGTTCATTTGGGGTACTGGTATGTTGCTGTGACTGTGGTGCAAATGGTTGTGGGTTGACAATTTCTCACTGATGTCTGCTTCTCCCTACAGTTACATCCCTGTAGTGCATGATATATTTGCAAATATACGGGTAATTCCCCAGAGCTGATTTGGGGTAGTGTCATGTTGGTTCATAAGGTGCTGGGTGAAATGGTTGGCAGCTTTCAGTGTTTTTTCTCTTCTGTTACATGACTGCTGTCATATCTCTTGACTGTCCAGATGTCTAGACACTGTCCATACGCGTGGCTCTAATGTTTGGTCTGTTCCACATAACAGCTGTGGGTTTTTGACAAATCAGTGGGATGATGTGAGCATTGACATCAGTAAATGATGACAATCGTTTATGTTTTAGACCTGGAATCTATCAGAAAATATATGTTAAATCAAACCATGCTACTCTAGCAGACTTTTATGGGTATAACAGCCATATTTCAAATATGTCACTATTGTTTGCCCTTTATCCTCCCCCTTTGTCAGGCTTTTTGCAGATGTCTTGCAGTAAGAAGTTGGTTATATATATGCAAAGTATTAGTTTAAGGATGTACACATTTATGCAACCAGCGTATTGTACATTTTTTATTTTTTATATGTTCTCCCCTAACAGATTTGTTTGTTTTTCAATTGAATTGAACAGGTTATAGGTCACATTAAAGGTGGAAAAAGTTTTGAAATGATTTATTGTGGTCTCATTTTTTTACATTACAAAAACCTGACATTTTAACAGGGGTGTGTAAAGTTTTTATATCCACTGTATATATATATATATATATATATATATATATATATATATATATATATATATATATATATGGTTTATTATCAAAAGATTGAAATTCATATGGTCAACAGTCATAACGTTGAAAGTCATAACACCGAACATTCAAAGTACTGAAAAAAAATGTCAAAGTTTAAGTGGTCGAAAAACACCTGCTGCGCTAACAATAGTGTTTTTGCAGGGAGGCTGCTACTTATATATTACAACTCTAAGATCGCACTACAGTGCTGACAAGGGCATATCCTTGCCCTGTAGTCAACATTATATTAACAGGTAATTTGCATGCACTTCCTCTCGACCAAATGAACAACTTAATATTCATGTGTTGATCATATGGGTCAATCAAATGAACGCTAGTTCATATGAATTTCAACCATTTGATAGTATATATATATATATATATATATATATATATATATATATATATATATATATATATACACACATACACACACACACACACACACACACACACATATATATATATATATATATATATATATATATATATAAAATGTATTTATATACACATACATATGTATATAAGAGTACTATAGATATGTATTTTTTCCCTTATGTTAAATGACTATAGTGCATGATATGTTTATAAAAATGTTGCAAGAGTTCTACAGTTCAGATGGTGTAGAAGTATTTTGCTGTGATTGTAGTGCACAGTATCCTGGGTTCAAGACTTGGTAGTGGTGACATTTTTTAATTAATGTTAAATGACAATAATGCATGATATGTTTGTAAAAGCATTGCAAACTTACATGGCTCAGCTGGTGTAGTGGTGCATTGCTGTGATTGCATTGCAGAGTATCCTGGGTTTAAGTCTTGCCAGAGCTGATTATTTTGTTGCTGGGCAGAACAAGGGCTGATGGAGACAGAGTGATTAAAGCAATTTTAAGCAGTTGTAAGTGTGGTTTGTGAAGTTTTGTGTGAAGCTAAGCAATGCTAACAGGAAGTTAAGTCCTCATAGATTCGCTTAACACCGCTTACACCCGTGCTAATTTTGATTAAAGAAAGAAAAAAGGGTGATAGGAAAGTGGTGAAATGGTTGCAAGCAGGGGGTAAAACATTATGAAAACCAGCTAGGGGTGTGCACTGTGCAGGACTGGTATAGGAAAAGACCATAGGTCTACATTTCTTCTGCAGCAACAACTGTGAATAATGTGTAGAATTTGGAATTTACAGCCACACACCCCACAGGGAGGGGTGTTGATGACAGACATTTGTAGAATAATTTGTGGGTAGATTGATTAATTTCAATGTACTTGGGGGGGGAATGTAGAGCTATGTATGGGGTAATGATTTCTTTGCAGGACAGATACCCTTTTTTAAAGTGAGAGTGGGATGTTGGGGAAGGGCTGTAGGTATGTTTGGGGAGGTAGGTTGGGTAGGATAGGTTGCATTTGCAGACAGACAAGATAGACAAGACATCAGACAGGGGTGGTATATGACACATGAGAGGGTAAACACCTTTGATGGGGAGGGTGGTTGGGAATCCAAAGCCCATGAGCCCTCAAATGGATACAGTGGGACTGAGGTCCCCACCAATGGGCAGTCACCACTGCACCTTCACTATCCTGAAGGTGGCTGTGCTGGGGGCTGGACAGGAGGGGCAGCCTGCCTCTCGAAGTGCATCAGGCAGCCCTCCATCTGGCGTGGCCATACATCCAACTCCGTGAGGATGACCCTGTGCATCATACCTTGGAACTGGAAGCAGGTGATGGTCTCCTTTCCGTGCCTGCACCCCGGGGGGGATGGGTCCCATCCCCTGAGGTGGTTCCACCCAAGGGTAGTGCAGGACCAGCAGAGGAGGCAGTTCCAGGTTGGGTCCCAGATGTGCTGGGGCCTGGTGCCACAGCCAGATGAGGCTGGACAGGCGGATCTGCCAGGATCTGCCTTCCCAAATGTGCTATGGTGTTGAGGTTTTACAATATATATTGGTTAGTCATGAACAAAATATTTCAAAATTAGTTATAACAGCATGTGTGGGTGCTCCAATTAACCCCATACAACAGATTTGAAATGATCACATAGCAAACAGAACACATGCATAAATGGAACAACAGTATGCATTGTAACAGCATGCCAGTAACATTGACAGCATCAGGCCACAAACAATGGTATTTGAACAATGTATATTAACATGCAGCCAATCAAATATGTGAACAATAACAGAACACAAGTCCCAACATTAGGTTTTGAGAACAACATATCCGTAGTATATGCATGATAATTATTGATGCAGATAAGGGGTGGGGGGAGAGAGAAAAAGTCCATTAACAACTGTTCAGGCTTCTATTTTTCACAACAGTACTGCTCAATACTCTACAGGTCTGCCCTCACTTTACATCTACCTAAGGCCCATAGCTTCTGTAGCGCAATCATACCCATTACACTGTCAACCTGGAATGGTATAGGGCAAGCTGTGACAACTCTGGGTACATGATTAGAGGGTACTCGTACATGTCAGGGTTACATATCTGGCACAGAATGGGTACACTGCACTGATATCTGAGTGTACTACTGCCATACTTCACCTGGTTTCCTATCTGTGTCCAGTGTTATTGGCAACAGTGACCACTAACCATGACACTTGAGAGACATGTATCAGGAAGAGTGCATGTTGTATGTACCTATCCTGCTGTCATTTGCAAGCATGGGGTTGGACAGTGGAACAGTTGTACACGGTGTATTAGTATATACCCGTTATACTGCTACTACCAACATTTCTTTACCTGTAAAACCTGTGGATAAAATATATGTTAACACTACCTGTTTCTACATGTATTCCTGATTCCTTGCATGTAAATATGCACACATCTTACTACCACTCCCTGGATTCGAACTGAGTCTGGGTGTGTAAAAAAAAAAAAACTAAGCGATTTCTCATCACACTGAGCTATTGGAGAACTGCTGTTTTTTGCTTGACTGGTTTCTTCCTAATACCCTCTTGATTAGACAGTCTGACCTTGTAATCCTGAGATGCATGCATGACAGATAGTATACTGTGCAGTGATCCTTTGAAATTGTACAATCTGGAAAGCAAAGGTTAACATATGGCAATGCTGCATGGGACACACTGTGTTACATTACACATTACTATTAAGGGTTCAGAGCTTAGTGCAATCTATATTTCATATTTCATTTTTATCTTGTTTTACAGCTCCACAATCTACAGTTTTTCTTAACAGCTGGTTCTCAGAACAACCTCAGTTAATGCATGCTGTCAAAGCCATATTTTCTCTGGAGAACCTGTATGCATTCTATTTCTACATTCTACAACATACCGGAGTAAACACAACAGTTTTTGGTATAGATCTTTATTACAGTGACATGACACAGTGCTTTAGTACTACATATCCGTGGACACTGAAAGCACTTGGAAAGTGCTGTACGGCACTTTGACAATGCAGGGTGTATGTGACAGTACCTGTCACATACACCCTGCATTTATTTCTTGATCCACTATCTATTTCAGTGTCCGTGGTGTTTTACTATTCTGTTTGCTTTCAGTGTCCGCAAACACTGAAAAGCATTTAAAAAGTGCCATATGGCACTTTCAGAGTGCAGGGGGCATGTTAGATGTGTGGGCACTACTTAAACATGTCCACTACACTCAGTGGTGTTCATGACCGCTTAGCCTTAGCAGTAGCCTGCCTTCATGAATATGCAAGGTGCGCTGCTGTTAATGCTATGCGGAAATGAACACGGTTCACTCCGTGCAGGAATAGCACTATTCCTGCATGGTGTTTATTGAATAATGGGAAAATGTTTTTTTGTTAATGTATACTTCTGTTCTGAATGTGATGACAGACATTTATGAAATAGAGTTTGGGAAATGTGCATTACCATGAAAGTTACTGAGGGTAAAATCCATCATATTCCCAGAGATGTTGTAATCAATGGCATAAAAGTTCATGTAATGTATAAAAAGCAACCTAAAACATGTTTTTACTGTGGATTACATGTCCATTTGGTACAAGATTGTACCAAACAAAGGTGTCCCCAGTACTTTGATCTAGGACATATTGTAAATTCATGTGTACCAAAGTGAAGAAAGTGTAAGTTAGATGGGCATTTGTGGTTTGATTCCCTTCCTTGTTAGATGATGAGACTTGTGAAGAAGATTTACTTAGTGCACATCCTGCAAATATAATTCTAGTTCTCTTCCTACAGATGGTGGGCAAGAAGAAGGTTTTGAGGATCATTTTATACAAAATATTAATTTAGAAACAGGTGATGATGACAAATATAAAAGGCCCACTGGTAGTAAAATTGAAAATGGTGAGAAAGTTCCTGATTCTGTTAGTAAGGGACATACGCTGAAGAAAAAGATCAAAAAAGGAGCTAAGAAAGATGTCAAAAAGGGGAAGTGATGATTTTTTGATAGATTGTTCAACTGTTAATAGTCTGATAAATGAAAATAGATGGATCTACTTCACATGAGCAACTTTTTAAAACATCGAGTCTCATATGGTTGAGACCATATGATTGATGTTTTAAAAGGTTGAAAAGCAAGCTAACAATAGAAACAGTTTTTGCAAGCTCCACCTGCATCCCATATGCCTCGCTAACTACAGTAGTGAAAAGGGAAGATTCCCCAACCCCTATTGTACTGTGATCTCAGTGCAAAGCAGACGTTTTTAAAATGTTGTTCATACGGTCTTGACCATATAAGGTTTGATGTTTTAAAAAGTCAGTCATGTGAACTACACCCAAATAGACACACATTTTGATATCATTGGGCTGATACATGTCTAGTACTTGACTTTACAACAAGAACATCAAGCCAAAGCCATGTGGCCAACTAAAATATTTTAGTGCTTTGGACAAAACATTTGTTCTGAAATAGCAGTATTATATAAAACTGAGTTTCCTCTGTTAGATTTTATAGTTCTTTCACCGGGACAGTGTATACTGTTGAATTTTAAATGTCATAGTATTCTTGTCCAGGTTATGTTTATATATGCTCCTTCACATATGAAAAGTAAGGAAGAATTATATGACCGTCTTAAACCTTACTTTATAGTAAATAAGTCTATTGTCTTATTAGGGGATTTAAGTTGTTACTTGAGAAAAACTGTTGGAAAATTGAGTTGTAATGTACAAGTTTTTCTAGACATTCTGTGACTCAGTAATCTTCTTTTATGACATTACTTAAGTCTTACTTATAAGAGAGAATTTCTGAAAACTGAAATTAATGATTATGCCTATTTTCCTGCCTTTTTATACTAAACAGTAGGTTAGTAGATGTCTTTTTCTGATTATGTAGCACTTAGTGTTTAGATTAGCAAAAATGTCAATTACATAAAAGAAGGTAAGGAGGTTAAAAACTGATGGGTTAGGTGTTAACAACTGAGGAATGGGAAACCAAAATGGTATCATCTTCTTTTTTATTACCATTTTATGATACATGGACTAAGTTGAAAATAGTAGATATGTTATTATCTAAACTTAAATAAGTTATTCAAGGGACTAGAGATAATGTTTCTCCTTTATTTAATACTGTCAAGGCATATATTTTTACTTGTATTATTCTTTTTGATCTCACCCTGATATTGTCCAACTGCAGGAATATGTTATTAACGTGATAGAAGAATATTTGGCTTCTGTGTTGCCGACTTGTATATCTATTTCAAGATATTGGGATGTTTATAGACTTGATTGTGATCAATCACAAATCACAACTTAATGATACCTTTTACTCTGGCAGAGTTCAATATGGTTCATACATCTTTAAGAATTCATCTTCTAGGTTGTATGGCATTCCATATCAGTTTTATGTTAGGATGTCTGATACACAAAAAAAACAGCATCTCTGAGTGTTCTTAATAAATTGTTGCTTTACAATATTCAGAATGATAGTATATATGATGCTGTTGTTAAATTTATTTATAAAAGAGATAATGTTAGAAATGTTGAATTGGAGAACATTAATAATAACTAATAAGGACTTTAAATATTTTTGTAAGCTGTAACAGATTAAGCAAAGCCTTCCTTCCCTTATTTATGAATATCCTTCGATTAAAAACAAATCTGTTCAAGATATGTAGATTATCATATGCGAGACAATTGATACCATTAATATACAACATGAAGGATTATAGTTAGCCTCATAGTCTGTGATGTTCAAAAGGCTGTTGACATATTAGCCTGTAACTCCATTTGGAACATTCTAGAGTGTTATAGTTTAGCTATGCAGTTGATCAATGTTTTATGTAATGTTTAAAATTGTTCCAGTGTAGCTCCCTTAGTTAATGGTTGGCCTGGGTAAAAGAATGTTGATTCCAAGAGGAGTCAAACAGAAGGCCTTCTGTTTGGCATAGTTATGAATACTATTGCATCTGACATAACAAGGCTGCATCCTCTGGCTAGTTGGGAACCAGTTCCTGGTGTTCCATTGCCCTGTTTTTTTTCTTATGCAGATGATCTTGCTGTAGTAAATGAAAATAAACATTGGATCCGTATTATTTTGCAGACATTACAAGACAACTTATTTGAAGTTATCTACACTTGAATAGACAGAAATATGCTGATGATAGGCAACATGATGACATATTTGTTATTAAATGCAATAAAAACTTCTTATACCAGTCAAAATAAATAAAGCAGAACCTGTTTTGAGCACTTTCATTCTTTATTCATACAAAGAACTTTGTCAGAAAAACAAATAATGAGAAAAATAGCAGTGTGGGTCTCAATAAGTACTGTTTTGGAACAAAAAAGCAATAGAAAAAAACTGTTGCAACAAAAGAAAATAACACGTTGCTGCCTATTAGCTAAGTTTATCTAAGGCAATAAAACATCAAAGCAAATCAAGAGGTAGTTAAAACAAATTGAAAATAACACACATAAACTCTAAAAAGCAGAGATTAAAGGTAGGAATGCAACTCAGAGGTTACCTGAGCCAGCATAGGGCACATTTAATGTTAAAATTTTCATTAAGTCCTGGGAAAGACTCTGCATTTAAAATTAACTGCCATTTCTGTTCCATTATTTCAATAAGAGTATCGATGTCCCCATAAAAAACATCCACCTGCTCTAACACTAGAAACCTAAACTGGGGAAACTCTATACAGTACAAACTGTGTTTCCCTAATGCATTTTTCAAGTCCTTTTTTTTTATAGCTGCACAATGCTCCTTCATTCTACTCGAAAGTTTCTGAAAAAGTTTTCCCTAGGTAAAAACTATTGCAAGTGTCACAAACCTCTGCATACACCACATTAGCAGTATTGCAATCAAAATATTTGGGGAGAGCAACTTTAAATTTGCAGTGCCGAAAAACAAATTCTGAGCCCATGTAAATGTAATGGTATGATATATATGAGCAGCAGGGCAGGGGTGTAGCTAGGATTTTCAAATTTGTACTGACAGCTCTCAAACTGCTACCCCCCTCCCCAGCCAAGCTACGGCCATTCTCGTAATTCACAGTTCGCTCTTTTAGTGTCGATGAAGAGGCATTCGCTGTAATGCCTCTTCAGTAATATAATATAAATTCACTCAAACTCAGTTCCTTGAATTGAAAATTAACCTGAAATGTCAGTTCTTTGAAAAATGCAGCATGGTAGTTGGGGTAGAGACTTTATGCTTTTGTTTTCTGTAACTAAGGTACAGGTTTTGAGCTTCAGTAAATTACTAACCACCTGCTACCACTAACTAGGATGTTTCATTCACACACACACCCCTACCTACCTCTTAGTGCAAGAAATATGGACAAAGCCTAAAATAAACAGGGACAGATATTAAATAATGTTCTCGTGAACTTAGAAAGTTGCTAGAATAACAGGATTTGTGCTAGTATGAATTTTTCTAAAGGACATGAAGTCTGAACCTCAAATGTCTGTCATTATTTAGCAACTTCAGCCTTCAATGATTTTCTAGAAAATCACAAAATTTATGAGGAACAGACAAAAAATATGGGACAAAAATCTGGACATTCTGCAAAATGTGGACAGTTGAGAGGTATGCTACCTACCACACACACACACACACACACACACACACACACACACACACACACACAACCTCTCAACCTCCTACAGCAACAAACTCATAAATAAAACTGAGGCAAAGGCCCCAAAATAAGGATTTTTTTTTAAAATATTGCTCTTATAAACTTAGAAAGATAATAGAATAGTAGTAGGTCTTGCATCAGTACGAATTTTCTGAAAGGTATGAAATCTGAAACTGAAATGTCTGCATTATTTTCCACTAATTTGCCAGAAAACTGTAATTTTATGAAAAACGGACCAAAAATGTGATGCAAAAATATAAAATTGCCAGACAATACAGCTGGGAACCTGTCAAAGGAGGGACACCATTTTAATATGAGCACAGTTAACTTAGAGCAGCTGACAAAATTAGAGAATCTACATGCATTTCTGAAATAAAAGTAATGTATAACTCTGATCATTACAGTTATTTATAAAAGTAAAGTAAACCCTTCATGTTTTCTTCCAAAATTTCTATTTTGTGGAGGGATCATTAGGGGAAGAGCAACATTTTGAGCCAAAATCAGGGACAGTTGAGGTTTGGCTATGCCTAATTCTATAAAGCAATTTATTTGCATGTACCTCTCAACCTGTTAATGCAATAAATCTGGACAAGGCCAAATATATTGAGGGAACATATAAACAGTACTAAAAATTGCTCTTGTATAAACTGGGGACAGTTGATAGAACAGGTCTTATTTTAGCATGCATTTTTCTGAAGGTTATAAAGTCTGAAACTAGTGTGTCATTATTTAGTGACTTAATTCCTAAATCATTTGCCAGAAAACCACAAATTGAGGAACAAACCAAAAATAAGAAGCAAAAATCTATTCATTCTTTGAAAATCTGGACAGTTGGGAGGTATAGTTCAGCTGGGGCTGTCTAAGTTTTCCCCTTCCCCTCACAAAACCATGGTCGAATGGAGCCTCCCCTGCAGCCATTCCAATGATCCATTACTTTGCTATTTCACTCCATTTACCATAAACACTAATGTGCATACTGATTTACTTCTATGATGATTTGAACTTCATTTGAAAGTTTTATTTTGCATTTTACAGCACAAACACTAAGACATCTGCTAAACAAACTTGGCATTAAAACTTCTCTGCCCTTGAAACTCACATTCATTGAAACAACATTAAAACCCACATTCAAAGAAAAATACATTTTACCCGTGGCAGATAAAAATTAATTCTGGGCTGCTTTTAAATCATAGGCCCCTTGCATATGAAACATACATGTGCTCTTTGATACACCTTCCTATTGCTTTGAACATTTTTCCAGTAAACAATGAAACAAAACTGCCCAATTCGGAACATTTCCATCATAAAAGTCTAGTCAAACTTCTACAGTCCACCATTATCAGTAAATAATATGCACAATCTCTGAAGTAGTAAAAAAAGTCATCTAAATAATTCCACGTTAAATAAATCTAACTAATGAAGAGGTTACTGCTAACAATCACCTTTATATTTCATGACTTCACCGAAAAATAAAGTGTCTGATGCCCCTGAGAAATAAATTGCCTAAATTGCATTAATAATAAGCTAGTAATATTGCAATAGGAAATGGATGGCAAACTGATAACAGGCTCATAGTTAGTGTCTTAACTTTCAGTAGAGCAGCATTCACCCCTTATGGGAGTAGAACCAACAACCTTCTGCATTAAAAGCAAGTACACAACATTTTGTGCTACTAGCAATGTGAGCCGACTTAGCATAATCAGCACTAAACTTCTCTTCCCCTGCAGCTCTCAGCTCATTGTAAAATCTACGCAATACTCAACTACATCTCAACTTCGCAGCACAAGAAGTCTGGAAAAAGCCAAATTTATTGGGGTGGGTCAAAAGGGCAAAAAACAAGAACACATTAAACATTGCTTGTATAATCTTGGAAAGCTGCCAGAATAAAATGCTGTGCTACCATCATACATTTTACTGCCAAGGTCACTGTGCAAAATAGTCAGAACAACATACCACTATGCCAAATCACCTGCTTTGTGAAAGAGAGGAAGACTGAAACTTAAATGGCTATCATTTAATGAATTCAGTTCTCACCATAGCTGTCAACCTCTTAGCACAAAACACCTGGACAAACCCAGTAATGAGGGAATACAGCCCTCAAACATATTCAGTGAATTCAGTTCTTGCCATAGATGTCAACCTTAGCACAAAAAACCTGGACAAAGCCAATAACAGGGTATTACAGTCCCAAAAATAAGGACAAATTTCAAACAGTCATAAACTTAAAAAAAATTGCTATAAAAAAGGTTATGTTACTATATATTTATTGCTAGAATAAAAAGTTGTTTTACTATGTATTTTCTGAAGAATATGAAGTCTGAAATTCAAATGCCTGTCAATTTTACTTCTGATGAAACAAAAACAATTTTCAGCAGAGGCCCAGGGAGAAATACTGTAGACACATGTCTTTGTAAAATGGCAGGACACCAGAGCAAATCCACACAAACACAGGGATAAGATGCAAACTCCACACAGAAGGCACCCCAGCCAAGAATCAAACCAGAAAACCTATAGCTGTGAGGCAACAATACTGCCACTGCACCATCAAATATGTAAGAAAACAAACATTCAGAAACCTGAAGTCTGAAATTTAAATGCCTGTCAATTTGTTAATCAGGACAGTCTGACTTGGAACAAAAAAAAAAACAATTCTCAGCAGAGGCCCAGGAAAAAATAATGCAGACATGTCTTTGTAACATGGGAGGACACAAAAGCAAGCCCACACAAACACAGGGAGAAGATACAGACTCCTCCCCCACAAAGAAGGCACCCCAGCCAAGACCCAAACCCAAGAACCTACAGCTGTGAGGCATCAATGCTACGTTGCTACCACTGCACCATCAAATTTCAAGCATTGCAATATTTAAAAAACACAGATATGAGGAATAGATCAGATCAAATATGAGGCAAAAATCTGCAATTTTTTTACAAATGGTGGTGGGTAGGGAATTCAGGTCTTTAACACCTGCATACAAGGTACAGGGTTCAAGCCTGAGGTATTCCCTACCACACCACCATGAGTAATCACCAGTACATCCCTACCTGGGACACACACACACACACACACACACACTTCATATTACTCACCAACCCTCGGTTGCAAGACCAATAAAGTCCTTGAAGTGAGACCAACATACCAACCCTCGGTTGCAAGACCAATAAAGTCCTTGAAGTGAGACCAACATAACGTGTAAATCCTCCCGCTTGGCCAACATAATGTGTACATCCTCCTGATCGACCAACATAACGCTTGAATCCTCCCACTCGAAAAGCATTTGAACTGGCCGGAAATACATGCGCGGTGAGCTCCATTCCGACTGGCTGCCCTGATGAGCTGACGTCATCGTGCAGTAAAGTGCGAAAAAAAAAACAAGTGAAACTTTAAAAACCTACCTCCCTTCTAAATAAGTAGTACTGAAATCAGTACAGTGCGTATGCCTCCCGACATCCCTGCAAACATGCCTCGTGTTTTGTCATCATTGATAACTTGCTCCAGTTATATACTAAGTTCACACAGTATAATATCACAGTATAATACTGCACTTTTAATGTGCTTTTTGGTGCTATTGATGCTGCCCTTTCTCAATGGGAAGTGCTGCTACCTGGCTTATGTATTGATTTACAGAAATGGTCTGTGTTCACAATGTCATTTAATATAAATGTTTATATTCTACATACTTTTATTCTAGAAAAGCTGCTGTTTACAGGACAGGTATATCCCTTTCCACAAAAGGTAGAGAGAAACTTATTATGTTTATTCTTTACATTTTTGTGAAGATGTAAATTACACCCTGTTAAAAAGAATGTAATTTATTGTGATAAAAAAGATGAAGGCTTAACCTTACTTTATCCCATTGTTTTCTTAGCGTCATTAACACTTATGTAAAATATTGCTGAAATTGTCTATGTAACACTTTGATTTTTTTGGTAAATTTTTGTGGGAAAAGTGTAAAGATGTTTGGGACAGTGCTTTTATGGGTAAAATAAAACAGACTGATTCAGTTGTGATTAATACGTTGATAAAATTTTACCATGAAAACTGTGTGTAACAGATATTCCTAAACAAAGGCATTTATGGTATGCAAAAATTATGGATACTTATTATTTTGAGAGGCTGTGGGATTCTCTTGTGGAGAATACAAAACTTAGTACATGTGCAAGTCAGAAACGTTTTGCAAATGATGCTGAATTTCATGATTTTGTGTGAAGATTAATGTTAGTAAAACTGCCTGTGAAAAGGCAAATGAAAATATAAAATATATATCCTCAAACTTTGTGTATAGAATGTCCTAAAGAAGAATTTCTTGACCATCTATTGCTTTTGTGTCTTAGAGTGCAGCAATTTTGGTATATGATAATTTCTCATTTTAATATAAGCATTTTTATTACCATGAATCTATTGTTTAGTTGTTGTACAGATAAGTCTAAGTATATAAGGAATACATTTAACATAATACCAGTGAGGGCTACTCAGACTTTGAATTATTATACAATACATTTTGAGATAATGCTTTGGCTTTAGAAAAGTTGAAAAAATAGCTGTGGCATAAAGGCTGGGAACATATTTTTGTACATTGTTCCTATTTTTCTTCTTTCTGTAGATCTATTTCTTTCTCTTTGTAATGTACATAATATATATTATGTTTTGTTATGTTTATAAGTAAAGTAGCCCTACTCTTTTCTCAAGCAGTTTAAAATCTCATCTGAATGGCTAAACACTCAAGAGTGTGCCCAAACCAACTCTCCACCCCCACCCCCCCAAAAAAGTGGTATATACTGCCTATCTAAACCTGGCCAATGCATGTAACATAATACCCCACTCAGACATTATAGAAAAGCTCAATAAACTAGGTACAGACTGCTACTTCAGCCTGTGGATAGTCAGCTGGCTTATAGATAGGACCTAAAAGTTAGAAGAATAGGGGAGTCTTCCTCCACAAAAAGCCTGGTTACTAGTGGGGTACCTCAGGGCTCACTGCTAGGGCTACTCCAGTTTTGCATCTATTTCACTGGGGCCAAGGGTAATGTCAAGGACTTCAGGCTGACCAAGTCTTCAAATGATTAGAAATTGGGTGCAGTCACTGAATCCCCAAGACCCAAATATAACCCAATAGGACCAGACACAGACTAATAACTGGTACCAGAGTCATGGTCTAAAGGTCAAAGCAAAAAAGTGCATCATAGTATCTTTCTGAAAGACGGCCACCCCATTAAACTACTACATTGACAATACACCCCTAAGAGTAGACACTGTAGTCAGGGATTTGGGAATGCATGTAAACAGTGATTTGGCATTTGAACATCACATGTCTAGTGTAATTAGGGAATCATTATATGTTGCACAATTTATAAGCTTGAGTATGGAATCTAGATCCAAGCTTGTCGTCATTCACTGTACTCTTCTGTCATAAGATCAGTCACTGAGTACAATGTCTCATGTGGTATATACCTGGCCAGGTATATGCAATAACTGGAGCATCCTCAGAGATTCCTCACAAAAAGAATACATAGTGGTGAAAACAAGTCTTGGGGGGAGCCACCTCAAACCTTTGTCCTAATATTTGGTTTCCTACTGGTTCCTTAGAGACCACATATGCCTGACTTACAAAGCATCCTCCATTTCAGTCCTAATGGACCTGCTGTACATCCATGGAATAAATAACATCAGGAACACCTAATTTAGGGACCTAACCATTATCTGCAACATAAATAGAACATACTGGAGAGACAGATGTGTGTCTCAGAGGCTCCCTTTATTAAAGCAAACCTTGGATTAGTGGATGGGAAATTGTAGATAAACCATGGTCTGGCACCTATGTCACTATTAGAAGCAAGAAATTTGAAAATGTCTGGCAGTCTATGCCCAAGTATACCATTCACATGGGGAAGCATGGCCTGGCTTAAAAAGGCCCCTTGGGTTGATAGCCTGGTATTATACTATGATCGTATGATACAACGATAACTCAGACAAATCCATTGGATAAGTTTAACTAATATATTGTATTTGAAATCATATATGCTCATAAACTGTTAAGTAGCTTATATTTATTTATGTGTAGCTAACAATCATTCTTCAAGATTTCTCCCTGGGATTTCACTAATAAGAAACATGTAGTAAGATATTGCAAGTCATCAAGTATAAATATACAAATAAGTAATGGATCAAACTGCTAATATTTAAGGGTATATGACTGAATGTTTCTACTGCATCCCTGTATCTTACCTAGACAAACTTTGGATAAAAGATCAACTCCTTACATTTCCAGCCTTCTTGTTTCTGCTATAGTGTCTAACTTAGTATTACTGCATCCAATTGGTAGCATTCAGTGTATCACATAGAGGAAGCATTTAGTATAACGCATAATGGTATCATTTATGTGCCACATAGTGGTAATATTCAGAATGACAAATAACGGTAACATACCTTGTACCACATAGAGACAACATTCAGAGTCTGACATCATGGTAACTGTGATGCCCACCATTATGTGAGAATATCTGATGGTCACCACTGCCTCCAATATGTGATGTCCCCTTGCTGGACCAGTAATCAAGGAGCCTGGATCCTCACCACTGACACTGGAGTTGTCTGTGAACTTGGAATACAAATTAATACACTCAGTATTTCCAGATGCAAACCTGCCTGTATCAAGTACACTTTCCCTTAAGTGCACACAGGGAACACACTCAGCCCAGAGTCTGGATGTTTCTATATCTGTCCACTTTAGGGCCCCAATAAGACTCACCAGTGGTACAGCTGTAAGGTTAGGTCCTCAGCCAAGTGTTCAAGCCAAGTCCTCCAACACCCTCTCTTTGAACCCAGTGCTTTGTGCCCCTGCCCCAAGTAGGTGACACACACGCTTTTTAAGATTTAATTTTCACACACACACATACACACACACACACACACACACACACACACACACACACACACACACCTGGGAAAGGCTGGCAAAGATTACCCCCTCTATCAACTTAGCCCAGACTATAAGGTAGATTCACTGCCACCAGGCAGTTACTATAAGGTGTAAAAGGGTATCCAATTATGGTGAGTGAAGTTAATATTAATACTAATACAAATGGAAGTAGTTGACCAAGACACCTAGGCCTTCTGGAGTAGCCACCAAATAGATATAAGTATTCTCAAAGGTTAGATACTTTCTACAAGGACCAGGCACAATAAAAGTTTTAAATATATTTAATAATAAATAATAAAAGAACATGAAAATCTAAAATATATATTTACAGAAAACCACAGAGTTCAAATCACAGAAAATATTGAAATTAACATTGATGGACAGCCTAATACGAGTAAAGAACACTCTCTAAACTCAAGCTTCATAGTATTGCTGGCTGAATCTAAGAGAATTTACTGTTCCTTAATAACTTACTTCGGCAAGGCAAGATGAAATACTTGAGCAGTCTTTTTAGTCATTTCCCCAAACAGAATACGCAATATTCTGAGATTGCTCTTTGTAAAATCTAGAATATAATTTCCAAGAGGGCTGGCAGAATTACTTCATTTGGTCACCTGACTTTAAGTTCTTCGCAGTATTCCCCTTTAAAGCTGAGACAAGAATTAAGCATAGATGGCTGCAATACACATCTAAATGTTTATGGCAGTGCCTGGGGCTTCTTTTTACTGAGCTAATGAACAAAGGCTTTTTCCCAGACCTAGCATATCCGGTCTTATTCAGCACTGTGGGGTGACATTTTAATGGTTTAAGAGCTCATGTGCATTTCCCTTATTTTTCTTAAAGTAAGGTAGCTGGTACATTTAATTCACTTGCAATAACACATGTACATTTCTTTTCATTCCAGCAGGATGCATTGTTGATACATTTTAACATAAGCAAAGCTCACAAATACATTTTCAGCCAAAGCATCTGCACAAATCAGTTTGATATACAAATGACATGCAGTTCTAATACATTTGTAACACAATCATCTTGTATAAATCAGTTTGATACTCAAAGGACATGTCATTCTTTATAAAACTCCAGCTGGCTATGCTGACACTTGCCCATATCATCACATCTCCCCACACTCGAAGACCCAAGCAAGTTTTTCAAGTGACCCTTGAGAAACATGGCTTGAGAGAAATAAGCCTATCTGGGAATATGTTATTCCATTCCCTGTCTTGACAGCCCATCTGCATTGGCATTTCTGACCCCACTATGGTGTTGTACTGTCATGTCATATGCCTGCAATCCTAAGCTCCACCTTAATAACTTGGCATTTTGCTGGCTGGCTCTATGTAGCCATGTTAAGGGATTGTGTTCTTGACTGTGGTGGTGGTGCTGCAGTAGCATTGTCGCCTCACAATAAGACGTTGTCCTGTTCGATTCTCAGCTAGAGCGTCTTCTGTGTGGAGACATACGTGAATGGGCGTACCTTCGTTGAAGGTTGTGCATCAGGACTGGCAACTCGGCATGTAAAAATCTACTGCAATCATTAGTGGACCGGAGTTCCACTGTGGCGACCCCTAACTGGGAGAAGCCGAAAGACACAACAACTACAGTGAATTTCCTTCCATACACATAACAGCAAAAATAAAGCAAAGCTTGTCCACCACAGAGAGGTTTAAAACTATTTAATACTAAAAATCAGCAAGTATAAGAAAAATAAAAACACAGTGAAATATTTATTTTTTATTTTATTTATTTATTTTACATTTGTTGACCGGGATAGTCCGACTGGATACATGTCCATTTTCAGCGGAGGCCCGGGGAGAAAAGCTCCACATGGGTACAAGACAATATAGTTACAATACAGTGAAATAAAAGAAAAGAAAAGAAAAAAAAGCAAAATACAAGTTACATAAAAATTAGTTACTATAACCTAACAGTTTAACTACAGTTCGTAATACAGTTCATTAAAGTAGTGCAGTAGGTAATTGAGACAGTTATAAAATATGGTTAGGGTGGTGAACAGTTAGTAAGCAAATGGAAATGTGAAGTCAGCTTAAAGTATGTTCCATTTAAAACTTTATTGACAGGGAAGAGGCTGGGGAAGTTGACTTTGGCTATGCCTCTGTTTAAATTTGATGAGCAAAGTTTAGTACAACAGGATCTGATGAAGGCATTCCTGCTGAAAGCACTTATCCAGTTACTTTAAGGCAGGGGCGGCTCGTGGCATCGGACTGCCGGACTGCAGCCCCCTCAGTTGTTTTTGGTCTTGTGTATATCTTTTAATTTAATCATTAAATTAAAAAAAAAAAAGAAATCTCTTTTTTTTCACTTTAAATTTCGAGTCCGCGACTCGAAAGTACGCGCATGCGCATTGCGCAGCTTAACCGCAGTTGTAAACAGCTTTTTTTTTTTTTTTTGTTTACATTGCAGCCCAGAGGAGCACATAAGGCATCATTGTGATGCCCAGAAGTCTATGCGGCAGCGGTTCCAAACCGCATAGACTTGGAAGGGGCTCGGACTGCGACGTCCGCAGGCACGTCAGTCATGACGTGCCTGCTGAGTAAAGCCTAAATGCTGCTGATTGGTTGTCGCTCTCTTACCGGGCTTTATGTGCTGGGAAAAGAGCGAGAATCAGTCAGTTAGTTGTCGGCTAGTTTCTGGATTGAACTTTTTGGCTTTTTATGGTATTTTACCTTTTTAAAAAAAATTCTTTTTTGTTTTGCTATTGGATTGAACCGGATGGGATTTTGGGTGTGCTAGAGAGAGAATGAAGGAAGAACAGAAGAAAGAAGAACAGAAGAAAGAAGAAGAAAAAAGAAGAAAAGAAGAGAGTGAAGGTTGAAGGTGCAGAATTAAAGTAAGTATACTGTTAACATTACTTTTCACCCCAGCAGCTTGGAGTTTTATATTGTATGATTGTGTGTGTTTATGTGCTTTCTATTGCAGTCTTTCCCTCCACATCCCATATATGTGCTTGTTGAATGTTGAACCCCCTAATTCTGGATACAGACAAGCCCTGTTATTACTAACTAATTCAATATGTGATTCAGTGTTTACTAGGAAGGAATGTAAACTACATTAATGAGGCAACAAACACAAGTGCTTTTTCTTTAAATGACAGTCCCTTTTTAGTCCTTTGGCATTTGCTCACAAAAATCAACAAACAAGGCAACTTACTAGCATCATACAGTTTTGATCATGGCCACAGAGATAGTATTTAGGATTGCCTTCACAGTGCATGAATTCTTAAAGCTTTAAGATGCAGGCTGCTGAACAAAAACGCCAAGAGTCTGAGATAAGTCTATTTGATCTAGTCTGCCTGATTCTCAGACATGCAAAATAACTGCACGTTGTGCTTAAAAAGGTTACTTTTCTGTGTGATGTTATTCTATGGCTTCTTTAGTATTAACACCATTTCTGAACTATGTTTTTGTAAAGGTTGTGCTGTGAACTTAACAACATTCTGTAAATTCTGAAATAAGCAACAAACAAAAACGTTCTTGTGTCTTAACTTTCCAGCTGTGACTGTTGCTTTTATAGCAGTATATAGCAATATTGCCTCATGATTCTCTTTGTTGCCTTTCTGCTTTCTATCATATAATTTTAGGGCCTTCTTTATTTGGCCCTAATGTGTTTTTATAATATCTTTGTTTATTATAGGAGGGGAAGTGGATGGGGAGTTAGAGACTGACTAGGAAGCAAGCCAGTCAGAGTTCTAGTTCCTACAGTAACTAAAGACTGATTTAAACCACAACAACAATGAAAGTCAGATACTTACTTAGAATACAAATGCATAGATACAGAAAAATGTGTGTGTGTGTGTGTGTGTGTGTGTGTGTGTGTGTGTGTGTGTGTGTGTGTGTGTGTGTGTGTGTGAAAGAAAGAGACAGAAGAAGGGACTGTGTGTGTGTGTGTGTGTGTGTGTGTGTGTGTGTGTGTGTGTGTGTGTGTGTGTGTGTAAAATGCCCCAGTTATTATATGCCGGTGGCTAGAGAACAAATGGTGTTGGGTATGCAGGTGTTAAGGACCTGAATTTCCTACCCACCACAGTTTGTAAAAAAATTGCAGATTTTTGCCTCCTATTTGATCTGATCTGTTCCTCATAATATCTGTGGTTTCTAAATGTTGCAATGCTTGATATTTGATGGTGCAGTGGTAGTAATGTTACTTTATGGCTGCAGGTTCTTGGGTTTGATTCTTGGCTGGGGTGCCTTCTGTGTGGGGTCTGCATCTTCTCCTTGTGTTTGTGTGGGTTTGCTTTTGTGTCCTCCCATGTTATAAAGACATGTCTGCATTATTTCTTCCTGGGCCTCTGCTGAAAATTGTTTTTTTTGTTCAAGTCAGATTGTCCTGATTAACAAATGTTAAATAAAATTGACAGGCATTTGAATTTCAGACTTCATATTCTTCAGAAAATGCATAGTAACACGACCTTTTATTTTAGCAATTTTCTAAGTTTATAAGATGAATATTTGAAATGTGTCCTTATTTTTGGGACTGTATTGCCCCATTATTGGCTTTGTCCAGGTTTTTTGTGCTAAGGTTGACAACTATGGCAAGAACTGAATTCACTGAATATGTCTGAGGGCTGTATTCCCTCATTACTGGGTTTGTCCAGGTGTTTTATGCTAAGAGGTTGACAGCTATGGTGCGAACTGAATTCATTAAATGATAGCCATTTAAGTTTCAGTCTTCCTCTCTTTCACAAAGCAGCTGATATGGCGTAGTGGTATGTTGCTCTGACTGTTTTGCACAGGGACCTTGGCAGTAAAATGTATGGTGGTAACACAGCATTTTTCTTTCACAAAGCAGGTGATTTGGCATAGTGGTATGTTGCTCTGACTCTTTTGCACAGGGACCTTGGCAGTAAAATGTATGGTGGTAACACAGCATTTTCTACAACTTTCCAAGATTATACAAGCAATGTTTAATGTGTCCTTGGTTTTTGGCCTTTTGAGCCCCCCCCCCCCCCCAATAAATATGGCTTTTTCTAGATTTCTTGTGCTGCAAAGTTGAGATGCAGTTAAGTATTGAATGGATTTTACAAGGAGCTGAGAGCTGCAGGGGAAGAGAAGTTTAGTGCTGCTTATGGAAAATTAGCTTGTAATGTTAATAGCACAACAGGTTGGGTACTTGCTTTTGATGCAGAAAGGTTGTTGGTTCTACTCCCACAAGGGGTGAATGCTGCTGTACCTGAAAAAGTTGATACTAACTATGAGCCTGTTATCTTGTTTGCCATCCATTTCCTATTGCAGTATTGCTAGCTTATCATTTTAATGTAATATAGGCAATTTATTCCTCAGGGGCATCAGACACTTAATTTTTCGATGAAACCATGAAATATAAAGGTTTTTGCTAGCAGCAACCTCTTCACTAGTTACAGATTTATTTAATGTGGAATTATTTAGATGACTTTTTTTTACTTCAGAGATTGAGCATATTTACTGATAATGGTGGACTGTAGAATTGTGCATATTTACTGATAATGGTGGACTGTAGAAGTTTGAGTAGACTTTGATGAAGGAAATGTTCTGAATTGGGCAGTTTTGTCATTATTGGTGCATGCATTTTGTTTCATTGTTTACTGGAAAAATGTTCAAAACAATAGGAAGGTGTATCAAAGAGCATATGTATGTTTCATATGCAAGGGGCCTATGATTTGAAAACAGCCCAGAATTAATCTTTATCTGCCACTGGTAAAATGTATTTTCTTTGAATGTGAGTTTCAATGCTGTTTCAATGAATGTGAGTTTCACGGGCAGAGAAGTTTTAATGCTAAGTTTGTTTAGCAGATGGCTTGGTGTTTGTGCTGTAAAATGCAAAATAAAACTTTCAAATGAAGTCCAAATCATCATAGAAGTAAATCAGTATGCACATTAGTAGTTATGGGAAATGGAGTGAAATAGCCAAGTAATGGGATCATTTGAATGGCTGCAGGAGGAGGCTCCATTTGACCATGATTTTGTGAGGGGGAAGGGCAGCAAACTTAGACAGCCCAGGCTGAAATATACCTCCCAACTGTCCAGATTTTCAACGAATGAATAGATTTTTGCTTCTTATTTTTGGTTTGTTCCTCATAAAATTTGTGGCAAATCATTTAGGAATTAAGTCACTAAATAATGACACACTGAGTTTCAGACTTCATAACCAATGCATGCTAAAGTAAGACTTGTTGTTCTATCAACTGTCTCAGTTTATACAAGAGCAATTTTTAGTACTGTTTATATGTTCCCCCAATATATTTGGCCTTGTCCAGATTTACTGCATTAACAGGTTGAGAGGTACATACATGCAAATTACTTTATAGAATTAGGCATAGCCAAACCTATCAACTGTCCCTGATTTTGGCTCAAAATGTTGCTCTTCCCTAATAATCCCTCCGCAAAATAGCAATTTTGAAAGAAAACATGGAGGGTTTACAATTAAGAAATAACTGTAATCATAGTTATAGATTACTTTTATTTCAGAAATGCATGTAGATTATTTTATTTTGTCAGCTGCTCAAGTTAGCAGTACTAATATTAGTGTCCCTTCTTTGACAGGTTCCCAGCTGTATTGTGTGGCTATTTTATATTTTTACATCACATTTTTGGACCATTTTTCATAAAATTGTGTTTTTTTTGGCAAATTAGTGACAAAGACTGAAGTTAGAAAATAATGACAGACATTTGAGTTTCAGATTTCATACCATTCAGAAAATTCATACTAATGCAAGACCTATTCTATTATCTTTCTAAGTTTATAAGAGCAATATTTTTAAAAAAATTGTCCTTGTTTTTGGGCCTTTGTCCCACTTCTTTGTATGACTTTGTCCAGATTTCTTGCTCTGAGGTTGAGAGGTATGACAAATGTGTTAGGGTCATCAGTCAGCCAGCGACATTTCAAATTGTGACCTACTTGTTGCACCCCACTTCCCCCATGTAGTGACTCTGGATGTGTTGAAGCAAGGCAAGGAGTAGTTATGCAGTGTAAATGTGCAGGGTATCCCCCCATCCAAGGTAGACACAAGTACAGGAGTCGCTTTTCATCTGTCCTTGATTTTTGCAGAATGGTCTGGTCTCTGTCATATTTTTTGTACTGTTGATTTACGTTTATTACTCAAAGTGCCTGTTGCTCTGTGTTTAAGTAGCAATACTTTAATGACCATCAGTTAAGCTTGGCTGAGATTGTAAGATGCAAGTAAGCTTTAATAAACATACTGTTAAATAATTGCCAACATTGAAAGCCTTTCTGTTGTTGCCATGTAGAGAATATTTAACTAGATAATGTATAAGCCTTGGGTATTGAAATGCATATGACAGTATTTGTAATAAAGGACAGGATTACATTATTTTAAGAAGCTCATTACATTTGGAGACTTCCAGTCATCTCTGCAGGCTTTAACCGTAAACTAAACAGAATGCCAATCGTGTGGTCCATAACCTGTACAGTAATCCTTGTAAGCAATGTATCTTGAGCTTGTTTCTTGTTTGCTTTTCATTTTTTACTTTGATCATGTTTTCCCCATGAAACAAGTAGATAGTTGTCAGGCAGCAGGTCTTTTTTGGATAAGAAACATTTTTAAAAGTGGTGGTATCACATAGATTGCTACTTTCAGCATGTTACTTGGTACTTTAATAAAGCTGAATATAAAATTATAATTAGAACTGCAGTGCAAGAAGTGGTTTGAGTTGAGTGCTGCTTGTTTTTCTTATACTTGATTTTGACTGGCATTCCATTAATGTACTTAAAGTAATTTATTTTTTCATACCTCACAACTTTTTTGTTTCCATCTAGATATTAAGTATGCTGTCATGCAGCCAATGCACTGAAATATTTTTATTCTTCTACACTTCATTTTGTCTTGATTGGACTCTCATAATGATGGTTTGGCACCCACGGCAGTGTATTTAGTTAGTTTTTTGTGGTTTTGAGCATAGCTCCCCCCTTTCTGGTTGGCCACACCCCTTCCCATTGACCCCACCCATTCAGCTGTCTCCTGCAGCCCCCCTTTGATTTGAAGTCACCAGCCGTCACTGCTTTAAGGTGATTTCACATTTCACTGTGTTTTTATTTTTCTTACACTTGCTGATTTTTAGTATTAAATAGTTTTAATATTGTTAAGTTTTAGATTGGCAAGCTACCTTTAACTTTCTGTGATGTGTTTTGTACCTGGATTTCCGTACAGATAAGGATGAAGTTTCTGCAGTGCACATACTATGGCTAGACATTTCTTTTCTACATCTGCATAATATTCCTCCCTGGGTTGGAGTCTATGTCTGAGATATACCTCCAAGTGCTCTTCTCCCTCTGAAGAAACATGGCTATGTACAGCCCCATCCCCATGGTTTGAAGCATCCACCTGCACAAAGAATTCTTTGCTGTAATCTAGACTGGCCTCCCAAAGCCCCTTTAATGTTCTAGAATGCCTGCTGGCATGCTGGGGTTCACACTACCATATCTGGCCTGTTTTGTCTTGACAGGTCTGTAAGGGGAGCAGCTATGGTATTTTAATTGGGGACAAACTTTCTATAGAACCTCACTGTCCATAAGAATGCCCTCACCTACTTTTTAGTAAATTCAGCAGGTTCTAGCTTGATCTTACCACTCCCCACTCTATGTCCCAGGTAGGAGACCTCTGCCATACCCACCTGATAATCACTGGGTTTAATAGTCAACTTTGTACTCTGCAGTCTGCCCAGCACCTCCCTGACATACTGAATTTTCTCTTGTTAGAAATGGCTGTAGATGGCAATATCATCTAGGTAAGCAAGGGCAAAATCTCCTGCTCTGGCTAGGATATGATCTACCAGCCTCTGGAAAGTCAGTGGGGCATTTTTCATCCCGAACTGCATCTTCGTGAACTCATACAAGCTGAAGGGAGTCACAAAGGCTTACCTCTCTCTAGCACTGGGAGTGAAAGGTACCTGCCAGTAGCCCTTGGTAAAATCAACAGTGGTCAGATACTTAGCCCCACCCAGCTGCTCTAGGGCTTCATCTGTCCTAGGCATGGGGTATGCATCTGACTCTGTGACTATTTAATTTCCTGTAGTCCACACAGAACCTGGTACGGACATCCTTTTTTAGTAACAGTACCACTGGGGCGGCCCAGAGACTGCTGGACTCCTGGATTACTCCCAGTTCCAACATCTCCTGTATCTCCTTCATCAGAGTCTGTCTGACTCACTCAGGCACCCCATAAGGGGCTTGCTTTATAGGTCTTTGGGGCTCTATATCCACATGGTGCTGCATCAGGGAGGTGCACCCTGGTTTCCAGTCAACATGATCCCACACTCTTGTAAAACTGCTTGGATTTCTCAAGCCTGGGTAGGGGATAGCCACTGGGACATTGCTACTGCTTCCACTGAGGTGTCAGTCCAAGACTCACTGAGATCAGTCACCAAATCCCCCTCAGACTCCTCCTGCCATCCACTGCAAATACTCAGCACAAGGGTCTCTCTATCATGGTAAGGCTTCATCATGTTAACATGATACAATTTGTGCCCCTGCCATCTGCCTAGCAGTTCTACCATGTAGTTAAAATCACTGACCTTCCTTAACACCTTGAAGGGTCCCTCTCAAGCTGTCTGCAGCTTATTGTGTCTGACAGGAATGAGCATCATCACCTGCTGTACCACAGCATACTCTTTGTCTTGAGCATTCCTGTCACACCAGACTTTTTTGCTGTTGCGGTCCTACCAGGTTCTCCTGGGTCAAGCCCATGAGATCCCTAAGCCTTGTCCTGAGGTTTAGGACATATGCCACAACAGAATTCCTGTAGGATTCACACTCACCCTCCCACATATCACAAATCAAATTTAAAGGTCCCTTCACTGTATGCCCATACAAGAACTCAAAGGATGAAAAAAACTGTGGATTCCTGAGGTACCTCTCTGTAAGCAAATAACAGATGGGCAAATATTTGTTCCATTCTCTCTTAAACTGGTCTGCAAATGTTCATAGCATGGCCTTTAGTGTAGAGTTTAACCTCTCCACAAGACCATTAGTCTGGGGATGGTAGTGGGTTGTCTTTAGGTAATTCACCCCACAGTGCTTCCACAGACAAGCCAGCAAGTCTGACATGAAATTGGCACCTCTGTCAGTCAGTATTTCTCTTTGGAAACATATCCTGCTGAAAATCTCTAGCAAAGCATTTGCCACTTTCTCTGCTTCGATGGAGGAGAGAGCCACAGCCTCAAGGTATCTAGTAGCATAATCTACTACCACTAGGATATACTTCGTCCTTGTGGAACTTGGGGTACTCAGAGGCCTCACATTATCCATAGCTACCCTCTGAAATGGCTCCTCAATCTCAGGCAAAGGCATCAAAGGAGCTTTGACCTTATCTCCTGCCTTGCTTACTTTTTGGCACTGCCCACAGGTCCTGCAGTACCCTGTTACATCCCTGGGAGTCCTGGGTCAATAAAAGTTCTGCATAATACATCTCTTGGTACCCTTTATGCGCATATGACCTACAAAAGGAATGTCATGGGCTATGGCTAGAAGTGCAAGACAGTAGTCTCTAGGCACTACCAACTGCTGTATTACCTCACCTTCTAGCCCTGCCTCAGTGGTCCAATCTCTATACAATAACCCTTTGTTCCAGTATGCAGATTCCCTTTTCCTTGAGACTCAAGTGCCTCCCTAGCTATCTCTCTCAAGCCTCTTAGTGTAGGGTCTGACAGCTGAGCCTGTCTCAACTATCTCTTTGTGACTCTTCCCAACTCCCCTTCCAGAGGAAGTCTGGTATCCTCTGACAGTGGTGGCTGTCTGTCAGCCTGGGTCCTACTACTCACTTCTGCCCTTGCAGTCACTGTGTCCAAGGGAACATCATTACCAACCAGCAGTTGTGGCTCATCTTAAGTCTCACTGCTACTGGGTAGCGCCCTTCCTGAAGTAGCCATATCACCAGTTCTGGCTTCAGGTATGTGGTCTGTCTGGGTGTCCCCCAAGACTATCAGACCCACATACCTGACTGCATGTCAATGCATACACACAAGGTACTGCATTATCAAAATCTTTCCCTATCAAGACATCTGCAGGGATATCCTCAAACACCTACTTGCTTGCTTCCTTTTCCACCCTTCCACAAAGGTGAACCCTGGCCAAAGGCATTTGGAATGGGATCCATCCTAAAGCTATGACCATAGTGGACTGCCCAACCAAGTACTGCTCCTCTTTAACCACTGCATGTTTCACAATGGTTATATCAGAGACTATGTCTCTCTTGGCAGAAGCCTGTTTTCTATTGACTAAAATCAGATATAAACTCTGCTGATAGTTTGGTACCCCTGTTGTCTCCAGACAACTTACCACTGGCATTCTGTTATATCCACTTGCTGGCTCCCCCACCTGTTGTTCCCCACCCTGCCTCCATGGACATCTATATGCTACATGGCCCCACTGGTTATATTTAAAACATCTAACCCGTGATCCTGGCTGTGTGCCTGTACTAGTACCTTCCCCAGTTACTGGCAGACTCTGTTGGGGTGGTTTAAGCTTGCCACCATGGGTTTCTTTAGATCCATGTGCAGCACTGTTTATCCCTTTCCTGTGCAGTAATGCCCTGCTTCTAAGGTATAAATCTCCTTTTTTCTCCAACTCTTATGCAGAGTTGCATTCCCTGTTTGCTAACCAGGTTTTCATGTCCTCAGGCAAAGTGCTAAGGGCTTGTTCCCACACTGAAAGGTCTGCCAGTCATTGAAAAGTGGTGACCTGACTCCCACTCACCCACCTATGAAAATAATTGCTTAGTTCAGCAATATAATCACATACATTTTCATCTGCCTTGCATCTATGCTCATGAAACTATTTTCTATAAGCTTCAGGTATTAACTTAAAACACTGTAATAAACAGTGCTTAACTTTATCATACTCTAAACAGTCAGTATCAGACAATTTAGAAATAGCAGATACAGCTTTGCCATGTAGTAAGGGGGTCAGAAACTGTACCCAGAGCTCTTGGTCAATATTATACTGTTTACATACCCTTTGAAATATATGAAAAAACTATCAAAGTTATTACCCTCTGTAAATTGTGGATGAAAGTTACTAACCTTTATTACTTCTGGGGTTCAGTTATTCCCTTCCCCATTACTTACATGACCCTAGAAAAGAGTCAGCATCTCCACCTCATGTTGACAATTCCTCTCCTTCTCTTTAGCCACCAAACACTGCAGTCCCTCATTTTTTTCAGCTTCCAAATGCCACAGTTTTTCATTTTCTTCAGCATCCAAATGCCACAGTCTCTCTGATGATTCTAGTTCCAAACATTTGGCCTTTAGTTCAAGGCTCTTTAACTTTAGACAGATTTTAAGTCCTCTGAGGAAAAGTTGAACTGTCCTGTTTCTGATTTCTGCAAATTCCCCTTTAGTCAGGTTGGCATGCCCAAGTCCTTTGACTTGGCATATCTCAGCCAACTTCTTCCTTGTCAGCTTGCCATAATCCCCTGCTGATATCCTTGCCTGCTCTCCCTAACTCACTACACTAACAAAAAGTAAATAAATAAAACTATTGTGATATGAAACTGAATATCTACTGTGTGGCTACTTGAGAGTACAAACATCTTCTTTAGTGACAACTACTTACAGAAATTCAATATCCACACCACTGCTCACCAGTTTGTGAGCATGTGATGATCCCACCACTGCCACCAATATGTAATGTCCCCACGCTGGGCCAGTAATCAAGGAGCCTGAATCCTCACCACTGATACTAGAGAAGGATTTTGAGTACAAATGGATACATTCAGTAGATGCAGACCTCCCTGCATCAAGTAAATGCTCCCTTAAGAGCACAGGAAACACACTCAGCCCAGGGCCTGGATGTCTCTATATCTGTCTACTTCCAAGTGCCCAGTAAGACACACCACTGGTACAGTTGTAGGGTTAGATTCTCAGCCAAAAGTCCAAGCCAAATCCTCAAGCACCCTCTCTGTGAATCCAGTGCTTTGTGTCCCTGCCCAAAGTAGCTCACACACACACACACACACACACACACACACACACACACACACACACACACACACACACACACACACACACACACACACACACACACACTCTTTAGGATTTAATTTTCACACACACACACACACACACACACACACACACACACACACACACACACACACACACACACACACACACACACACACACACACACACACACCTGGGATAGGCTGGCAAAAATTACCCACTCTACCAACTTTGCCCAGACTATAAGGTAGATTCACTGTCACTAGACAGTTACTATAAGACTCTTAAAAGGGTTTCCAATTATGCTGAGTGAAGTTAATATTAATACAATTACAAATGGTAGTAGTTGACCAACATGGTTAGGCCTTCTGGAGTGGTCCACACAGTGTCACCAAGGAAATATAAGTACTCTCAAACATGATACTTTCTACAAGGACCAGCCACAATAAAAGTTTTAAATATATTTAATAATGAAAAATAAAAGAACATGACATATTGAATATGTATTTACAGTAAACTACAGAGTTCAATTCACAGAAAATATTGAAATTAACACTGATGGACAGACTCATCCAAATAAAGAAAAAACACTCTCTAAACTAAGCTTCACTATATTCCTGACTGAATCTAAGAAAATGTACTGTTTCTTAATAACTTACTTGGGCAAAGCAAGATGAAATACTTGAGCAGTCTTTCTAGTCAGGCCCCCAAACAGAATATCCAGTACTCTGATATTTCTCTTTGTAATATTTAAAGTATTGTTTCCAAGAGCACTGGCAGAATGACCTCATCTTGTAACCTGACTCTAATTTCTTGCAGTATTCCCCTTTGAAGCTGAGGCAGGAATTTAGCATAGATGGCTATAATACACATCTAAATATTTATGGCAGTACCTGCGGCTTCTCCTCTTTTTACTGAGCTAATGAGAAAGGTATTTTTCCCAGATCTAGCATCTCTGGTCTTATTCAGCACTTTGGGGTACCATTTTAATTATTTAACAGCTCATTTCCATTTCCCTTATTTTTCGTAAAGTAAGCTAGCTGGTACATTTAATTCAGTTGGAATAATACATGTACATTTCTTTTCATTCCAGCAGGGTTCATTGTTGATACATTTTAGCACAAGCAAAGCTCACAAAAACATTTTCAGTGCATGTGTTTGTACAAATCAGTTTGATATACAAATGACATACAATTCTAATACATTTGTAACATAAGCATCTTGTATAAATCAGTTTGATAGTCAAAGGACATATCATTCTTTACAAAACTCCAGCTAGCTGTGCTGGCACTTGCCCATATCATCACAGTAACATTTAGTGAACCATATAGTGGTAACACTTAGTATACCACATTATGACACATTCAAAGTACCACAAATCATTCAGCTGCACTGAACACTCCAGCTTCACTCATCTGTACCAATTACTGGATGTTATCCTGAAGTCAAAAGGTCTAGCGATACAAGTTATTCAGTATCGACAGCTGACCCTTAATCATCAGTTCTCATATCTGTTCATTATATCTCTGCCTTTTGTGTAAACTGTAACTTTTCCATCTTTGTCTATTTTACCCTGTTTGCATTGTTCTTCTGATAATACCAGAAACTTATGTTGGCAGCTTGGCACCCCTTTCCAGTGAGACAAACCTGCTGAAGTTTCCGGCACTCTTCTAATAGGTTGTCTCACTAATGCAAATATTGCTAATGAAATATTTAAAGCATTACTTTTGAGCAGTAATTCTGTCAGGACTGCTGTATTATCTCTCCTTTGTATACATTAGTGATGTTCTACAGAGGTCTAGATTAATTGTTGAATGCCATTCAGTTATTTCATTGATTCATTGATTCATTCATTCAATCATTTTGTAAAACACTTGTCCAGAGGACACAGATGTGGCAGTCCAGTGAGGGTAGACCAGTCTTCCCTAGTCCTATCTGTAGTCTGTAACTAATCCCATGAAACCTCAAACATTCTTAAGAAGAGCAAAGATATAATTCCTGCAATGTGTCATAGCTGCCCTTTTGGGCCATTTTAAGCCTAGCTAGTTACCCCTTGTGAGAATCAAACCCTGCACCTTGTGTCTGTAAGGTAAATACCCTACCTATTATCCCAACCTCACACAAATTATGTTGAATTTTGTGTATTAAAACCCAGGACCCTCTGTATTGTAGCCCTACACTTAGACCTGCTGCCACAGCAATAGGACACTTACACCAATAGCAATATGACAAGGTTCGTCTGTAGCAATTGTGATGAGTTTCAAATCTATCTCTTTAGGTAATGCCTTCAAGTTCAGGTCTGACATTAGCTTATCTATGCTATTGTATGGGAATCAGTGCTGGGACTCTTACTGCATTCCCTTATATTAGACAGCTAACAGCTGAATGTATGGGTCTGTATCAATACATATGCAGATGACACTTAAGTAATTATATATCGTACAAGTAATGAAACAGTATGATATATATCATTTCCACTGGGTTATCTGCATATGCAGTACTTATATATCATACAAGCAGTGAAACAGTATCTTGAACCTTTCCTTACTTGCTTTGCCACTCATCAGCAATCAGTAAATCTTGTAAACACTAAAGATTTGGTACTTGTCATGCCTGGCAAGTTAAGCAAGCTTCTCCTTGGCTGGAGGATCTGTTAAAGACTTGATGCTGGGATCAAAATAATTATTGATTTTGTTACTGTAGCATGTAGCCTGATGCCCTGCTTCATTTTCTGCCACCCCACCCCAGATTAGATAAGAACTAACCCTTACCATCTCAGTGTTGCTCACCAGCCAAGGGACTTTCTCCAGAAATTCTTTAAAAGGATTTGCATACTTAAACTACTGTCCCCACAAAGGCAACATCACCACATGACAATGAATACGACCAATGGCTCTGTTTTAAGAAGTGGAACAAGCTGACTGTGCACCTCTTGGTAATTGAGCTGCTCAGTTTGGACTACTACCCACACATTTCTGAGAAAGTGAAATTGAAACTGTGTGATGTAACTTATCAAATGCAATCTTTCACTGAGAGAACACATACCTTCTCCATAACAAAAGCAAATATCAAGTTAAGTGAGCCTGTCTTCTAGGACATAAGCATGCTTTCTCAATGCTGGCACTTCCCACATGGAAAAGCTTTAGACTTGCAATTAAGGACACCACCAAATTTTTTTTAAGAATGGTTTGACTGGTTTTCTGCATTGTAACAGTAGAAACATTGGATGACTTCCATTTATGTGTTATATAAGGTATGCACTTGTTTAACAGGGCCTACCCCAGCTAGTTTAGTTACCTCTGCTTTCCACTGAGTTGCTTTACCTTACTGATGTGATATTACCCGTGCAAACTGTTAATAGTATCTGTTTCAGTAATTTGCTTCTCACTATATCTATTGAGGCTCAGTGTCAACTAGGGATGAACACATGGTATATGAAGGGCAGTCCTGCACTACATTTATCTTGGTTTCATATAGTATTATTTTATGACTTTACACTGCATTTCTCTTTCTTCTGACACTACATTTCTAGTTTACATTCCTGCTTTGCTGCAAAGTGGCCTGGATTATGGAAAAAGATGGGCCATTTGGATAAGCAAAGTTAATAAATAAACAACATAGTTGAACATATCATGAGAAAGATATGAAATGAGAAGTAGACAGTTGTGTAGAGTGGAAAGAAGACACACTATTGTGAAAGATAGATTGAAACTCTGGCAATAGTAGGCTTTCAAAAAATACCACTGTACATTACTGAAAACGCATAGCAGAATATTAAACAAGAAGATGATATCAGTCAAGAAAAACAATGAGAAAAGTGTAAGAACTGAGAAGGTAATGAAATAGGGCCCATGTACAGCAGAAGAATATTGAAGGAACAGTGGTGCTGAATGAACATGAGTGTTGAATAATGTATTTTTCATACAAAGGTATCAAAGAAACACATACACACAAGGTAAGAAAAAGAGGAATTGGGCTGGGAACTGGGTGGAAGTTTTAGGTTTAGGGTTTAGGTTCTGGTAGGACTATATAGTTTACATGATCAGGTGTTGTGAGAGTTATGTAGAAATAAATTGGGCTAGTGGCAATTGGAGTACTTGCTTTTTTGAACAAGTGGAAGGAAGCAGATGTGTCTCAAGCTACTAACAGGCAAGTAACTGTTATAGACCTGAATACACACCTGATGATATGTCCGCTATACCGCTTGTAAACTGTTTAAGAATCAAACACTGTACACTCAAGAAATATTTATTTACTCCAGTTTGCCATGGCACAAACAAATGCTAATTACATTCTTTTCAAAAAAAGACTAGACAAAGTGTGTCACAGACTATATCTATTGCAGTATTACATACAATAAGGTAATGTCCACAAAGATGACTTTCACTGGAACTCATCTAATGAAGAAAGGCACAGAATAAATATTTTTGTTTTATGTGGTGAAGATACTTCTAACAAAGCAATAGATTTGCTGCTGGGATGAAGGCAGAAATAATTATTTTAATGCCAGACTTCCTTTATTGTCCCTATCCGTCTAACTTTTCATTTCTCTACATGTTGTTCCTAAAGACCTAAGAAACAAACATTTCATTTATAGTTGTTGCAGCCTAGAATCATAAAAGGTCCATTTTTAAGAAATTTTCTTATCTTATCTTACAGAAAAGTCTCATTATGATCTGAGCTGTATGATCAACAATGTTTCTGAGATACATAAAGAAAAGTATACTCAGTTAAATTTATTGACGCTAGTAGAAGAAAGATGCAGATGGATAACAGCAGATAGTAGTATGTAGTTTGAGATTAAATGGCTTTTAAAAAATACCTTGATTTCTATAGAAAAGAAAAAAAGGCAACAATAATACTCCATACACTAAACAACTAAAATGTCAATATAGATAAAATTAGAGGAATGGTTCAGAATTGAAGTAGAAACAAGAAAAGAGAAAAGAAAAGATACAGAGACATATCTAGTTAGCTCGTTACATTTAGCCATGAAAGGAAATGATCATGGAATCACCTGGGAATCTACTAATCAAGGGTTTGTTGATAAGTGGTAACCTGCTTAAGTGGTAGGGCTGCAGGGCTCACTAAAGAGAATGTGAGAACAGAGTTGCATAGAATCAAAACATTTTGCAATGTATTTACCAGAACACATGAAGGGATTAACAAAAGAATAAGGGAAGGAAAGATAGCAACAATGTTTGTACCTGGCAGAAATCCTTCACCTTTACAATGACCAAACAATTAAAGGAAGATCTAGAAGAAAGTAAAACACTTTGATAAATATGTGGGAACAAAGGCGGAATGAAGAAAGTCTGAGTGAAATTAGAACAAGATATATGGACACAGTGTAAGATTAATCTCTAAACACTATAAATCCTGGTGAAAAATAGAAACCTACCCAAGATATGGAAAGATTTCCTGTCAAATGCTCCATGCTAGCAGGTCAAAAGCAATTGAAATATTAAAAATACTTTTAAATGACTGAGATCAAATAACTCCATACTACATACAGAACTCCAGAAGTCTTGAAATATGGTAGGAGGGCTGGAACATATCTTTAGTTAATAGTTCATGAGCAGAAAAAATTCCACATGCAATGATTGCTGTGATTTTGTTTTTCTGAGAATAAAATGAGTCTATTCCAGTATGACAGAGAGGGCATATTGTCTTTCATTGCACTGCCAATCAGATAGGAATGCCAAATAAAATTAAACCAGGAAAGGAATAGATTAACATAGTGGAAATTAACATCCCTGTATTAAGACTTTACAAGCACACTGTAGGGGAATATTAACTACCAATGGACAAATTTTCAAAATTTAGGACTACCAAAACTTCATTCTATGACATTTCAATTGACAGATTTCCTCATACAGAGATGTTTACATAGATACATACATACAAATGTTTCTAGCTTACCAATATGCCAACACTTGTTCCCATAATAAATATCCAGGCTGTTCTTAAAAATATTTAAACTAGTACTTGCTTTAATGTATATACTTCTCTGAGGTTCAGGCTAACACGGGGGGATTATAGCTGACAAAGTTCGCAGATGACTGCAAACTGGGGGCCATAATCGAATCTCCAGCTGACACAAGCATCCTCCAAAAGGGTCTCACAGAGACGGATGCTTGGTGCCAGAGCCACGGCCTCAAGCTAAATGCTAAAAAGTGCCTAGTCATCCCCTTTGGGAAAAACAAGGTGCCCACAAATTACCACATAGGTGGTAATCCATTAAGTACGGAAGAAGTAATTAGAGATTTGGTGACCAACGTAGATAGTAATCTCTCCTTTGATAATCACGTTGCCAAAGTGGTTAGAAAGACTTTCTATATAGCCCACCTTATCATGAAAGGGTTTGCATCTAGATCAAGAGAGGTCATTGTGCCCCTTTACTCATCACTCATCAGGCCCATAATTGAATACAATGCCCCTTTTGGGATGTACCTTACCCGACACCTGCAGCAACTGGAGGGACCCCAAAAGTACCTCACAAAGAGCATCATGGGCTACAAACAGATGTCCTATGCAGCTCGACTAAAGAAACTCCAGCTCTACTCAGTTGCTTACCGTCTACTCAGAGGCGATCTATGCCTGATGTACAAAGCCATGTCAAACCCAGAATTAATGGACATGCTCCACCTCAAAAAGTCCATGACCCTTAGAGCTACACGCTCCAGGGACTTAAACCTCAGCACAAAAATAAATAGGACATGCTGGAGGGACAGATTCATTTCCCAGAGGCTCCCCTCACTCTGGAATAGAATCCCAATTCATGTTAGACATAGCCCCTCGCTGGACCTCTTCAAGCGAAATCTGGACGCGTGGATGGGAAATGGCAAATTCACCCCTGGGATCTCTTCTGTGTCCCTGCTAGACAGAGGTACAGTAAACTAATCTTAAAAGGGTACCTTCTGTGACCTACTTTACAGAGGCACAGTAGGCTAATCTAATAGGGAGGCGGAAGCCAAATACACTCTGGCTAGGCTTATAAATGCCCTAGGGCAGATAGCCTAGTATCTACCTATGAACCTATGAACCTATGAACCTATGTAATTTGGTAGTCTGTTCCAAGCATCAGCTACTCTGTCAGAGAACCAATTAGTACACTTCTCATTCCTATAGAATCTTCTACATAGGTTAGCTGACAATTCTCTAGTACTTTTTGATAACCCCAAACATTCCCAGAGGTAGCTGTCCCTAAATGCCCTATATACCTGAATAAGATCTCCTCTTAAATATCTGTAAGAGACACTGTACAAGTTCAGATATTTTAGTCTTTCATAATAACTTAAGATTTTCACATCAATGGATGCCCTTAGTATATTTCCACTCTACTCTTTCCAGTTTATTCATGCTTGTTTTCTTATAGAGTTTCCATATTGTTATTCCATACTCAAGTTTGGGTCTAATGTAACTAACAAACAATGACTTTGTTATGTTTGATTTCCTAGACTTTATAAATCTTTTTATACAACCTATAGTTCTATAACTATCATTAGCCAATTGGTTGATATGATTAGAAAAACTCATAGCTGAATCTACCCATATACCCAGGTCCTTAAAGTCAAAAACTGATTAGGCCAAAATTGCATGTTTATGTTGTACACTTTTGATTACAGTTTTAGTTAAAGTTAAATTAAAAGACAGACATAAAAGAATGATTGAGTTTTATGTTTGTCTGACATGTAAAGAAGAAAAGGATTCAAAACTGCACATGCTGTGGTTGTTTCTGATAAGGAGGGAAATGCCTTTTAGCTTGGTAATTCCTTGAAATGGTATGAGCCAGTATGGTGATAACAGGAGCGGATGTTGGTGTACCGATGCGATTTAATGCATTTATGGAATAATACGGCTGTGATCCTCTATCATGTTTCTTGTTGGCCTTGAATATGCTTACAAAATGTATTTACAAACACAATTATGACACATTCAAAGCCAATCCCAACAATGGCCTTTGTCGGCACTTTATTGAATGCCCAAATTTTAAACATTTTTTTTTTTTTAATTTTAGAAAAAATAAATCAAAACTCATGTGGCAGCTCTTGGGAAAACACTATTGAGTAGAAAGAACTTCTTTGACAGTTTAGATATATGTCACCAGTCCACCAGGTATTAATGACTATGTTTCTTTGCTGCCAGTTCTTAAGTTGAGGGCAGTGAAATTGTAATCACTCAAGTAGCTATCTGTTAATTTTTGATGCATTTTGATGGTTTTTAATATCATTATCTGTTTTCTTATGAGTCTGAATGCTGTTCAAGGGCTGCACTCCATTGAAGTATTAACAAGCTCCGCACTGTCGCCTCACAGTAAGATGTTGTCCTGTTCGATTCTCAGCTAGAGTGTCTTCTGTGTGGAGACATGCGTGAATGGGCGTACCTTCGTTGAAGGCTGTGCATCAGAGCTGGCAACTTGGCACGTAAAAATCTACTGCCAATCATTAGCGGACCGGAGTTCCGCTGTGGTGACCCCTAACCGGGAAAAGCCGAAAGACAACAACATTTATTCTAATTATTTATTTAATTGTTTATTTGCTAGCTTGCTTGTTTATTTATTTATTTATTTGTGGTCAAATTTTACCATAATATTATTTATCACATATAACTGTGACGGATTTACAATTTTAGTCCATTTGCATAGGTACTATTTATTGATTTGTTTACATTATTGCATTTTGTAAAATTATATACCTGTGATTATAATGTTTGAATGGTTTGGAGGCAGTATGTGTGATTTTTGTAAAACATCCTATGAGTTTTTATTATGTGTAACCTCAGCAGTGCATCATATGCCATTGTGATTACATTGTTTTTTAGCCCTGCAGATTTATATATTGATAGTTTTTCACCCAAAGGGGAATGGATTTGGAATGCATTTCATCTGTAATTTGACTGAATGACAAAATATTTTGCTTTGTAAATATTTTGATGCAACAATGGTTTTAATTGGATTATAGATGATTTTATGAGTTACCACTAGGATTTACATTTATTACTGATGCAAGCACTTTTAGTTTTGATGAAGTTCATTTTATGAGGTGGATGAAAGCTTTTACTCAACTCTTAACTTGCCATAGCTTGTTATTGTTAATGATTTTTAAGTCCACTTCATGGTTTTGACTATTCTACAAGTGGAACCTCAGGGAGGACCATCTGCTGGTACATATTTGGTTACATAGATAGACTGACAGATAGATACAGTCATATGTACATACATAAATAAATAGAGATATCAGTGCATATAGATATTTACATATTCAAAGGTGAAATAACTCTGTTAAGAGAAAGCTTGATAAGTTACATGTTTCAGTACAAACTGGATCTGAGAAAGCCTTATTTAAACACAAATTTCTCATGTAGATTAGCACAGTTAGTGCAAAGGATTAAGGTTGTAAGCTAATTTGTAGTGTCTTATGTAATCTAGGATGTGACCTTAACCAAGTCACCTAACCAAATAGTGTTAAGAGGCAGGTTGGAAACTGGGCTAGGCTCCTCAATGGTGTCCTGAGCTGCATGCTTGGTGAGTACCTAAACAGTTCTAATGTAGCAAATAAATCATAAAGATTTATTAAAATGCTTGGAATGTGTCCGTCCTAGTGATAGTGATACATGATACAGATGGTGATAGTCCCAGTGTCATTGTTAGACCTCAATAAGATACAAGCTATATTCCTGGGAATTTTCGAGATTATAATTGAGGCTTGCACTTTCAAGACCTGTAATGACACTGATAATGTTAAGAAGCTACAGCCACCTGTGTTATTATTCAGGAGGGTATAATAGACCTTGGCATATTGTGTATGAATCCTTTACATTTGCAGCACCACTGCACCATACTCATTTGAGAATTGATTATATATTTCATTTTTTGAGTCCCTTATGCCACATCCAAGAGACTGTGCTTTACTTTGGTGATTTCTGATCACAGACTTGTCCTTGGCACTCCATGACAAAAGGACAAGCATCTACACCATAATTACTGTGAATTTGCTGTATTAAGATCTTTTTGCTTAAACAGCCTGTATAAAAACATGTTTCATTTCCACTTTTATCATTTTAAAATCGTTGCATTATTTTGAGACAATCAGCTTTGTACAGACAAAGAGAAAAATATGATACAGTGGCCAGTTATTAGATGTGTAGATCCTCAAGGGAGGTCTAAACAAGTACTGGCTGAATTTGGAAGACTATTTACAAGGCAAACACATGGTGATATTTGGTAGATTTATCAAAAGACAGATTAGTATACCATAATTGAATTTAAAAGGAAACAAACTTATTGCATAACAAGATGTGAACCCACATGAAACCTTCACGGAGAGCATCATTGGCCATCTGGATAGTAAGTTATCAGTGTTCCTTACAATACTAAGAGTGACTGTTCCACCATGTGCTTATGCTAACACTGTTCTTGGTCTCCATATTTGATACTTGCTGTTCTGCAACATTCCTGAGATTCATTATATCAAGTGGAGCAAGGATAGTTATGATCATATCCAATTAAACTGGAAGTGAAATCCCTTTCCTAGATTAACTGAAAAGGAATATTAAACCTTAAATGAATGGCATTATTAGGGCAATTAATTCCATATTCTGTACTGTTACTTCAGTCATAAAAGCCACAAGTAAACAAAAAAAACTATTTCTGCAGCTTAAATATTATTTTTGCTTTTAAATCATGCATCTTCATTACAAACTAGTGGACTTCAAAGAATCCAGAATTACTCTGATGCACAGAGTTTCCATTTTTTTCAGAGAAAAGTACCAGTAAATCTCAAAGCATTGAAAACAAACCACAAGGATTTTCAAGGAATTTGAAATTTTGGGCCAGAGCACTATCATAACTTATAGGTCTTCTTCTTCTTTTTGTATACACACACACACACACACACACACACACACACACACACACACACACACATATATATTATATATGGGCAACTCCATGTTGATGAGTTTATGTTCAACTGATGACCTGTCAATGCTGTTTGGTTGACAGATCAGCTGACCAAAGCTCCCAGTGTAAGATCACTGCAATAACAGGAATGGATAAAATGAAATTTCCTCACTTTTATGTAGTTCTGGAGTTGAACTATATACACACAGATAGACAGATAGATAGATCATAGAATCATAGGAGATTACTAGACTAATGGCCCTGGGGCCCTTTCAAGCCTAGCCAAGAGTTTATCCCCAAAATAGAAACCACAATCAGCACCTGTCACCCCTGTCAATGAGGGACACGGTTTTGTGGTTACCCATCCACTCATCAAGGTTGCACTTGAAGAGGGTCAGCAATGTACTTTGTTTGACATATATGGGGAGTCTATTCCAGAGATGGGGCAGCCTCTAGGAGATAAACATGTCTCTCCAGCAGGTTTTGTTAATGTCACATATTAGATTTAAGGCTATCGATTGGGTACTACACGAGGAGTTAGACTTATGGATATGGAGCATGTCTAGTGGAGCAGGGTCTGAGATTGCCTTGTAGGCGAGACAAAGATCACCTCAGAGCAATCTGTATGATACAGAGTAGAGTGATAGTGATTTGAGTCTGTCAATATAGGACAGGTGTTGGAAGCCATGAATTCTTTTTGTGAGGTATTTCTGAGTCCTTTCCAACTGGTGCAGGTGTTTGGAGAGGTACATACCAAATGAGGTGTTGTACTCAATTATTGACCTAATGAGGGAGGAGTACAGAGTGGTAATAACCTTCTTTTTTCTGGATGCAATCCCTTTACTTATGAGATGAACCAAGTTAAAGGCTTTTCTGACCACTGCCACTACATGATGGTCAAATGTGAGATTGTTCTCAAGTTGTGTACCCAAGGTCTTTCACCAGAGGAAGTGTGCTTAGGAGGTTGCCGCTAATGTGGTAATCAGTAAGGGCCGTGTTTTTGCTGAATGGTATGATAATACATTTTTTTGCATTTAACCTAAGGCCATGACTTTGGTAACAGTCATTAGTTGCTGTGAGACCCACTTGAAGTATGTTAACATCATTTGGGGAGTCAGTGACAGTACCCAACTTACAGTTGCCCATAAACTTGGTCAGCCACAGGCCTTTTGTCTTTGCCTGTACCTCTGAGAAGTAAATGTCAAAAAATAGGGGTCCCAGAACAGATCCCTGGGGGACACCACTAGTGACAGGTCTGCTATCAGAGGTAGTGGAACCTATTTTGACTTTGTGGGTCCTATCAGTAAGCCAGTTGGCCACCCACCTGATGCGGTAAGGATTTATGCCAAGTTCTGTTTTCGATGATGCTTGAGTGGGGGATTGTGTCAAAGGCTTTGGCCAAGTCAAGGTAGGCTGCATGTACTGACAATCCCTCATCCAGTACCTTGGTGACAGTCTCAAAAAAGTCAACCAGGTTCAACAGGCAAGATCTGCCCTTGATGAATCTGAACTGGGTGGGGTCAAGTGCTTGGAGATTGCCTGTGTCCTTGTTTATGAGATCCATAATAATACGCTCCATGGCCTTAGATAGACAGATGGATAAATATATAGATAAATAGATAGATAGATAGATAGATAGATAGATAGATAGATAGATAGATAGATAGATAGATAGATAGATAGATAGATGGATGGATGGATAGATAGATAGATAGATAGATAGATAGATAGATAGATAGATAGATAGATAGATAGATACACAGATACATCGATACCTTCATCCATCTATACATAAATATGTGGCAGAGGTGTGTAAGTACTCAATTATTTGCCAGAAAAGCACATATTTTATGAGGAGAAAACCAAAAATATGAGGCAAAATCTAGACATTCTGTGAAATTCTGGACAGTTATGAGGTGTGCAAGCAACAGCCATTTATACACCACTCACTTAGCAATTAATGTTCCATTAACTGACTAATAGAATCAATTTCCTGCTCTAAAGTGCAATTAGAATTACAGATATGTCATTTTACGAATATGAAAAGGCACACTACCCACTTCCCAATATGCATTTAAATCAAGATATCACAACTACCAATACTACCACCACAAAACTATTGCTTTTGCACTCACAGTGATGGATTGAAAAACTTCATAGGTTCATAGGTATATATCTAGCTAACAACCATTAGACCTTTTATAAGCCTAGTCATGGAATCCAACCCAATTGTTTCCCTGTGTATCACGGGTGTTTATTAGGAGGGGGCTATGTTAGTTAGGAAGTTTCCAGAGGTTATGTGGTTATTCTTTTATTTCTCCCCATTGCTGTTAATATTATATGTAGCTGCACATCAACCCCATTAATATGGCTATTGCCCCCCATGGTGGCAGCACAAGTGCCATCATCACTAACACCAGCAGAAGGACCAAGCATGTCTGGGTCATAGCCTGTCAGAGTTGCAGCCACATTTCCTTCTCTACCTACATCACCTGTGTCAGGTAGCCCTGCACTAGGGGATAATACAACAGTCCCTACTGATAGCAGTGCAGGCAGAGGTGATAATTTTGTTACCCATCAGGAGCTGGAAGAACTTGTGGGGGAATTAGTAAACACGAGGCTGGATGTGCCATTAAGCATACTGGAGAAATTGCTCCAGCGGTATTTGGAGTCGCAGTCTAGTTCAGCATTGACTCTGTCTCCTGAGGCAGGATCCAGTGTTGACAGTATCTTGGGTGTTGAGTGATCATCCATTTGGTCTACATGGGCAGGGAGTAAGCCTCCAAATGCCTAACTTGGTGTTCCCCACTCTTTCATGTTCTTGCATACCTATTAGTTTTATAAATTTCACCATTGTCTTCCAGTCTGTCTGTTTGTTGTCTCTCTTTGCATTGCAATCCCCCTCCTCATTGTGTTACCCTACTCCCTGTCAGTCATGTCTGCCCTTTTCCTGTTACCTAACCTCTCTGTCTTTTCTACCTCATCCTTCCTGACTTCCTTCCCCACATTTCCCTTCTCTTAAAAACATTAAAAGTGGTGCCCTCCTCACAAAAAATAAATAAATAATACGCCTCATACACATACCCCCCAGCTTTCTGGATAATTGAAGAAAGCAGAGATGAATGTGTCATATTTTGGGATAGGTGTTCCTACATTTTAAAAATGTATGGAAAATCAATTGAGTAAGAGATGTTAACACATTTGACTGTCAGACTTCATGTCCTTCAGAGAAGGTATTGTTATATAAAACATGTTATTCTGTACAGTATCCACCAAGTATGGCAGCAAAATGCATACAGCCTGTCCCTGATTTTGGCCTTTGTCCCAACATTAGCTTGCACTTTGTCTAGTAATCTTCAGCTATATAGTTGAGAGGTTTGTTTCAACCCCACCTCCCTCCTCTTCCCTGATTTGCTTAACTTCTGTTCTACCCACTGCTTACTTCACATTTTCATCACTGTCCTAACCATCTATTTCCAACTTATAATCTGGTCACAAATAGATTCACATACCACATACATGACTAGAAAGGCCTTCTATAGCCCTTGCATTTTTGAGGCCTGTAATTTGCATGATCTGTTCAGAACAGCACTGTTGATACCCATGTACAAATGTAAACAAATGACAATGCTTGTTGTCTAGCAGTAATAAAGTCTGACCTAAATCCTGTGCCATGTAAATTATCCCTGCCTGCTACTAGCCACACAAAAATGAGCTGAGAGTCATTTAACAATAATTGGGATATGTGAAGTAGAGTAAAGTTTATGGCTGTATTCTGTATAGTGATATGGCTTTCTTTGCTCATGAGGTGATTGTCACTGTCCTTGCTAGAGGATTCTAAGCTCCTCAGGGTTGTATGTTTGTTTTTCACTTTATGGACTTCATTATTCATATCTGACCCATTCCCATGATGTGTCTTTTACTGACAGACTCATGATGAGTCTCTCTGTGGCCTTCCATGCTAGTTTACTGTTTAGATGTATCTGCATAACCAAGGACTTGGGTTCAATTCCTCTGAAGCCTGCCTTTTCCCTATTATCAGTCTCCATATCTGACTCATTCCCTATTATTAGTCTCCCTATCTGGCCCATTCCCTTGATGTGTCTTTTATTGGCATACTTGGTAGGAATCTCTCTATGGCATAGCATGTTGCTTCACTGTTTAGCAATGCCTGAGTGACTTAAGAAACTAATTCAATTCCCCACAGGCCTGCTTTTTTCCCTCTTATCAGTTCTCATAACTGACCCATTCTCCTGGTGTGTCCTCCACTGACCAGCATAAGTTTCTCTGTGGTATAGTATGCTGATTCACTGTTCATAAGTATCTGAGTAATTTGACACACATGTTCAATTCCCCCAATACCTGGTTTGACTTCCCATATTAAAAGTCTGCACACATGACCTGTTTTACTGAAGGGTCTTCACCACAGAGATTTACAACGACTCCTGCTCTGGGTCATTTTGTTAAGGTACTTAAACACTGATGAAAGTTCATGGGCCAATTGCAATCAGGGCTGCTTTTTCTTCCTTTTTATAACATGTTGTCAGGACATGTGTAGAATGGTACATCATCTTATATAACTGTTTCCCATCTTTCATGTCTAAGTTTCACATACATCTACATTCAAGTGTTGTCAGATCCCATTCTCCATTGTGTTGCATCCCTTCTTTGTTCAGCACCTCCCTTCTCCATCTTTTCTGTGTTTTCTATAATTTCTGTTTACCTACTAGCACCTCTGCGAACTATCTTTCACCTTATAAATCATTTGTTGAGTTTTGCTTCTTAGTGGAATATACCTGTTCTCTTACGTTTGTTTAACATCCTAATAGTTTTGATAATGTAAACAACAATGATCACAAGGCAATTTATAACAGAATAAAGACATTATAATTATGAAACTGGTTAAAGTAGTCATAGTCAGTGCTTCAAAACACTTCTAACACTGTGTCAACCAACCAGCCTTAGAAAAAAAAGTAACTATATTTTGACCACCCCTGATTAATATCAGCTGGCAAATAAGTTTCTGTGACAATGTATCCTTCCAGTATCTGAAATATATTTCATTATCAAACTTAGTAAGTTTGTCAAGTGATGAACCCAATCATCTTAACTGAATACGACAGAAAACGGTCATTCAAAAATTGTCTTTATAGCATCTATTCAACACCATAATTAAATAAGTTACCATTAAAGAACCCACTCTGAGAGGACTGGACATCTGTATTTCCATGATCATATGCAACAAAATACTAACTCATAACCACTAGTAATACTGATACATGCTGGTAAAAAAAAAGTAAGTGGTTAATACCTTCATAAAAAATTGTTCTTGAGTTTTATGTTACAGTACAAATTATAATGTCCAGTAGTTGTACTAAAATAGTGTCTTCAGCTTTGTTGTTAGGCCAAAATGTACTTAAATAACTAAACCATGAAAAGTACCTGTTTCAAAACTAGCAGTTAATGTTCTTGTCACTACATGCAGTACTGATAACAAAAACTAACATAGTCATGCTGCATATTAGTAATAAATGTATATAACTTTCCACATGGACCACAGGCTGTTTAGTAGTATATGGCTGTACAAAAAAAATAAAAAGAAATGAAATCCAAATGGTGATCGCAAAGACAGATTGATTCCTAAACACACATGGACGCATACACACAAACACATGTATATATACACACACACACACACACACACACACACACACACACACACACACACACACACACACACACACACACACACACACACACACACACACACACACACACACACACACACACACACACACACACACTTCTATAAACACATCAGTATATACCACTGTAAGTGAATTCCCTGATTAGTTTTATCACCTTGTAATTTCATCCATCTGATTGCTCTGTCTTTATCACATGTTCACTTAGCTATTACATTGCTGGATTTATTACAATTAGCTGTATCTCACCTGAGATGTGAAACAAGGAAACTAAAACATCTAATCTTATATATGATCGCAGTCCCAAACAAATACTGCTAAAAAATACAAAACATTCCAAATCATTACTTTTTGTAAGGGATCCAATGGGTGGACCATACCCTGATCTTTTAATATACTAATGCAAAAGTCTACAAAATCAAGGAGAGAAGGTGAAGACGAATATAAAATTCATACACTTCCCTGAAATCCCACAACCAAACACAAAGAACAATACATGTAACAGAACACATACCAACTTACTTTTATATCTACATCAACGATGTGTGAGCTTTCTTCAGTGTTGTTTTTTCAGCCAATGAAAAGCTGCATGATGAACCATTATGGTTTTGTTAGCCAATGAAAACCTGCATGAGGAATCATTATAATTGCCTATACTAAGTGTCAAAGGAAAAATATACTTTAAAAATGATCAATACACGGCAGGTTCAGGTTAAGGCACTTTAATCTTGCAGCAAGGAGACAAAAACGTGCTAATACAGAGTTTGTCTAACTAGAATCAGGAAATACAGGCATTTTTATACATTTTCTAATAAGACATTGCCTACCAAGCTGATGTAGTGAATCACAAGTTTTGTCATCATCATTTTGTAGTGATTGTTTTTACAATATTCTGCTTGTACTATCAATTTTTGTGAGAAACTTCCTAAGAAAATCAACATGGCCTTGGCTACCACCGGTTAGATATATGCAATGTTACCATTCAAGGTACTATGGCTAATTCGAGCACAAAGCAAGTATAGATTGCAGTTCATTTCTCCAACAGTCCTTTGTCTATGTTATCTCTAACTTCTGCAGCTGTGCATGTTCTCATACTTCGAACAGAGCTGATTGTTTAAAATCATTACATTACAGAATATAGCATTGTTCATTCATTTCTTCCTGACGTAGCAGATAATCACCAGCTTCTCAAGTACATTTCCAAAAGGCATAAACATGAATATTGCTGTGCTACCAATTACTAGGTCAGAGGGCATCTTGCAAGTTTCAGAAAGCACACTGCAGTTTCAAAAAGTATCTTTTAGTCTCATATGAAACTCAACTGTATATAAAATAGTGCATATAAAATAGAATGAAAAACGTGTTAACTTATTTAGTTTCTAATCAGCATTAAGCACACACATTAATACATATTTTTCTGACATTTCCCCCCTGTTAATACTTTTTAATTCTATTTTCAAAAGAATAAACAGTTTGCTTCTTCTCCTAACCTCTTCCATTCAGGATTTGCAGTTAAGAGAGTCGTTCAGTTTAAACTTATGAAAGTGTTTCACATTTCAACAATTCTTCAATTTCATTACTTTGATACAAAGTCTCAGAAACTGATATATCTATAAATTCTTTGATTAACTTTTTCATGCAGGGAATACCACAACAAACGCATGCTCCTAATAGGAGTAATCCCACACAAATGGCAATCAGGATGTTCATTAGGATGGAACCCCACCCCACAAACAAATTCTGGAAAAAGTCCATCAGAGGGTTTGGGCCTGGTTTGGTCATGGTCGACACTTGCTGGATCACCTCAAGATGGTCGTTTATTTCATGCTGGTTGTCAGGAATGTACGAACAGCATTCTTCTTTCATTAAAGCGCACGTACCACCTCTCGCCGCTAGGGTGAAGTCAAGAGCCATGCGGTTCTGAAGCACCACAGTTCTCATAGCATTCAGTTCATCAGTCACTAATTCAAGAGTAGAAAAAGTTGCATTGCTCATAACTTCAAGAAGTTTAGACAGTTTTCTCAGCTTCCAAATGGATTTCACTGCGCCATATGCAGGGGTTATGCCAGCCCATGATATAATGGTGTCATTCAAGTCCATGTGTGTCAGTTTATCTTTGTTTTTTATGGAGTTATGGTTTCTCCATCCTGCTTCAATTCTTCCTACTGGATTCTCGGGTCTCTTAATCAGACTTCTAGGTTTGCTGCTGACCTTTCTGATGTTTCAAATTTTCCCTGAGGCAAAGCTGCAGTGTGTCGTATGGCCGGAACCAGGTAACCCAAAAAGCAACTGCTGGACCAATTCTCAGGTAGCCATTTATATGCTTTTTTCACACAAACAAAATAACAATTCTCTACTTTAGTATTGATATAAGCTTGCCCTGCATGAAACATTTTCTTATCAATAATAGAAAGCTGTTTTAAAAGAACAGGATTATGCTGTATCTCATCAACACTCTTATGCATCTTTGCAAAATATGCATCATAGTTTGTATCACAAAAAGTTTTAGTCTTGCTAGGTTTAATATAACATTTATAAGAAACAGTCACATTGCAATTGCTCCAACCCACCTGAATAGTGTCATTTTTGTAAAAACATACAATCCCTTTTTGTGTAACAGGAAGGTACAATGCTATTTTGTCTTGTGACTTCACAGGTGAAGTATCAAAAATCAAGTTTTCCCAGGTCTCATTGACCCCTAGGGGCCAGCAGTCATTAATAATCCCCCGTATGCTGTCGGTATAGCTGTGCAAATCCAGCAGTTCGAAACATTGAAAGTCTCAGCATACACATATTTAATTGCCTGGTAAGTGTTAAAGTTTGGATGCCAGCCTATGAGTAATGCATCACGTTTGATCAGTTCAACTTTTGTGGCTGGGAAAAGGAAAGGCCACAACAAAAAGATCAATGTTATCAGTATAGCTATCAGAATAATCATGCAAGTTTTCTGAGGTTGTTCTGCATCTCTGTTTGCTCTATACCTGGTCATTTTGTTCTCGTTGTACAACAGTAACAAGGTTTTTGTCCAGTTTAAAGTTCTTAACCAGTTTACAATGTGTCAAATGAATCCAGGACGCTTGCTCCGCAATCTTGACTGCAGTGGGTGTCGACAGTAGTACCTGGTATGGCCCTTCCCACTTCAGAGAACTCCAGTTCTTTCTCTTTACAACCTTCACCCAGACCCATGCGCCTGGGGCTACTGCTGCTTCCGATGGTCTGGTTTGCTCTTTATCTGAAACAGAATTTAACTGCAAAAGTTTGTTATTCACAAATCGCCTCATATACCCTGCAAGTGAACTGTCAGCCTCCTGCTCTGCAGGCATGAGAGGTTTCTATTGAGGTGTATAATATGCCCTCCCAAACAGAACTTCAAAAGGAGTTAATCCTTTTGCATTTGGAACAGTTCTCATGCTCAACAGTGCCAGAGGTAAACAGTGCACCCAGTTCTTTTGTGTCTCACTAATCAATTTTCTAAGCTTGTTTTTCAAAACCCCATTATGCATCTCTACTAATCCTGCAGATTGGGGCTGGTATGCGCAATGATTTTTCAGAGAAATCCTGAAATAACGGCTAAGTTGTTGTATAGTTTGATTGACAAAGTGTGTGCCATTGTCACTATAAATCTTTTCCGGTATGCCAAATCTAGGAATAATTTCTTTAACAAGGACTTTTGCAACAGTAGCTGCATCTGGATTTTTAGTTGGAAAAGCTTCAACCCATTTGGAAAACATATCTATAATGACAAGGCAGTACTTCTTATTTTCGTATTTGTTCAGCTCTATAAAATCCATACAAATAGTATGGAACAGATACTGTGGTGTAGGGAAACTCCCTTGCTTAGGTTTTAATGCCCCTTGTGCATGATGCTTGTTACAAACATGGCATGCTGCACAAAATTTTTTTGTGTAGTTTTTAAATCCATACGTCGTAAACACTCGATTCACTAACTGTACCATCCCCCCTGTTGAGACATGGCACTGCCCATGGCTCAACAAAGCTTCATATCTAAACAAGTTAGATGGTAAAATCGGTTTCTTCTCTTTGGAGATGTACAGTCCCTTCTCAAGGATTGCTCCTCGTTTTATCCACTTTTGTTTTTCTACATTTGTAGTAAGTGTCTGTATTGTTTTTAACATTCCTAAGTCTAAAATCTCAGATGGTTGTAATTCCTCACTCAAAAGAAATACTTCTGAAGCTGAAGCTGCTTGTTTTGCAGCTGCATCAGCCCTCGCATTACCTTTTGAAATTCTATCCTGTTGCTTGGTATGAGATACTAATTTGCAAACAGCTACTTTCTGAGGTAACTGAATAGAGTCTAACAAGTCTAAAATAAATTGCACATGGTTAATTGGTTTACCAGTAGATGTTATCACTCCTCTAATTTTCCACTGCTGTGCAAAAACATGTAAAGTAGAAAAAGCATACTGACTGTCAGTAAAAATGTTCACTCTCTTACCTTTTGCCAAGGTACATGCCCTTGTCAAAGCAATCAATTCTGCTGCTTGTGCAGATAAGTTGTGTGGTAAAGACTTTGCTTCTAAAATCTCAAGTATCAGAAACTACTGCATACCCCACTAGATTCTGCCCTGTAGGACCCCTCCTGCATGAGCCGTCCATGTAGTATGTCACCTTGGCATCATCCAAGGGAACATCTGTGAGATCTTTTCTAGGTAGTGCCTTTTGCTCAATCTCCTGCAGGCAGCAGTGTGGTTTGCCATCTGCAGGGGTTGGGAGCAAGGTTGACGGATTCAAGGTTGTGCATCATTCAATTGTCATATGAGGTTGGCTCAACAGTATAGTCATACAGGAAAGATGTCTAGCAGGAGAAAGATATGCTACTTTTTCTTGCAGTAAAATAATAGCGACTGCATGAGGCACTCTCAATGTGAGAGGGTGGAACAATACTACTGAGACTGAAGCCTACACTGCCATTGCAGCTGCGACTACTGCTTGTATACAGTGGGGCAAGGATCGCGCCACTGGGTCTAGCTGTGATGAATAATAAGCTATGGGGCATTGTTTCTCCCCATGCTGTTGTGTTAACACTGATGTCATATAACCTTGCTTACAATCTACAGTTTGAAAAAATCGTTTATGATAGTTCGGTAATCCTAAAACTAAGGAGGAAGCTATCAGTTGCTTCAGTTTGCAGAAAGCTGATTCTGCTTCTGGTGTCCACTGTAATAAATCTTGTGCTGCCATTGGCTTTTTGAATATGAAGTTAGTCAGTGGAGCAGATTCCAAGGCATAGTTTGGAATCCAACTCCGACAAAAGTTAGTAGTACCCAGGAAGGACATCATTTCCTTCTTGGTAGTTGGTTTAGGTGCTTGTAATATTGCTGTTTTTCTGTCTTCATCTAATATTCTGCCTTCTTTGGATATTACATATCCCAGGTATTTGACCTGTTTTTTCCAAAGTTGCAGTTTGTTTTTGTTTACCTTGTGTCCTTGAGTGGCTAAAAATTGTAATAATGCTATGGTGTCCTCTCTGCATTCTTGCTGGGTGGGGGCTGGCAGCAGAATGTCGTCTACATAAAGTAAAATCTGACTGCCTTTTGGTAGGATAAATCCCGCCAGGTTACTTGCCATTTCTTATGCGAATATCATTGGACTTTCACAATATCCCTGTGGTAGTCTCGTATATGCATACCGTTTCCCCTGAAATGTAAATGCAAACCAATGTTGGCTGTCAGGGTGTATCGGTATTGAGAAAAATGCATTGCTAATATCTACCACAGAAAAATACTTTTGTTGAGGTTTCAAATCATTCAATAAAGTGTGTGGATCTGGCACCGTAGGTGCCCTGGGTATAACTGCATCATTTACAGCTTGCAAATCTTGGATCATACGCCATTCTCCATTTGCTTTCCTAACAGGAAATAAGGGTGTATTACATGGTGAATCAGGAGATTCTATCAAGACTCCTTCCTTAAGTAAGGCTGCTATTATAGGTTTGATTCCTATTTCTGCATCCTTCCTCAAGGGATACTGTCTCTTTTGAGGTCTAAATGCTGATTTTGGCGTGATAGTAACTGGTCCTGCTGTATGAATAAGTCCTACATCTGATTTCCCTGTTGACCAGAGAGTCTCTGGTATGTCTTGTAAGGCTTTTTCCTCTTCCTGTAGTAAGAGTGCTACTCAGCTATCCTCACTTGCCTGTGAGTGTACAGCTGGGTGTGTCTGTGTTATCCAATTTAATTTCTGCTTTTGTACTGTCTGTTCGGAAAGTTCTAACTCTGTCTGCTTTTCCCACCTTGTGACTTTTTCTCCTAGGTCTGCCCACTTCAAATTTCTATCTTTAGTTAATCTCACATGTGGTAATTGATTAGATTTGTAGAGTGCTAGGAATTCCTGGGGCAATGAACAGCTTACTACAGTTTCCTTCTGTGTCCCAGTACAGATTTCGTAATACTAATCTGTTAGCATGGTTTCTAAACAGTTCTTTCTCATATTCTTTATCAGGTCCTGGTCTGTTACAGTAATATAGAGTGCAATGCAACAAATGCTGTTTATCAGTGTCAAGGGAGAGGGATTTACTGATGGCTTCATTCATCAGTTCTTCGGTTACTGCCCCTGGACCAGTCGTAACTAAGTCCTGGCTATACCAATAAAATGTTTCACCCTCCAGTCACACTACAAAAGTATCCATTTGTCGCTGTGCTTCCATACCCTGCATAGTTGGAACTACGGCTATGCCAAATATCTGTATTAGGTGTCTGCCCAAAAGGTTCACTGGGCATTTTGCAGAAACAACAATTTTGCTTTTCTGGGTCATCCCTGAAACTGGGTCAGTTATCGCTATGTTGTGGGAGAGTGGCTCCCGATACAGCTGTCCATTAGCTGCTTTCACTAATATGTAGTCAAGTGATTCTGAATTTTCTGGTAGTTTGGAAGGATGTATCAGGGTCCGTGAAGCCCCTGAGTCACACAGGAATTTAACTTCCCTCCCCTCTACCAGAAGTGTAACTTCCGGTTTTGTGTCTGCCAAGTCGAGCTCTAAGCTCAATAATGCTAAGTCCAAAATTTCATTTCCTTCATTATCTGTGAATTCATTTGCATCCTCTATTTCTTCTGTCACATCCTCTACCCCTTCTATCACATTTGCACTTGTCTTTTCTTGTTTATCCCTATCCAGTGATTCTTGACTATCATATAGTCATTCCTCACCCTCCTTGTCTTCTGTGGTTACCTTTTTATTTTGCCTGCAGTCCCTTGCTAGATGCCCTTTTTTCCCGCATTTAAAACATTCACCCCTTTTCTTTCTCTCTTCAAAGTCCTCTGATCTAAAACAGAAAAATGGTAAATTCCTCCTTACCTGACCCTCCGTGTGTTGATCCACCAGAACGTTGACTCGTCCTCCAATCCCAGATCAGAAACAGTGGCTGGCCTCTTTTGAACGACAATTCAGTTGGAGGTCTTTCAAAGCAGAAGAGCCGATGTGGCCACTTCTCCATACGGGTGCATGCCACTGGGCCCAATTCTGACCTGAGCCTAGAGTGAGAGATATATTTCCAGTCCGAAGGACCAAACTGTCAAAGGAAAAATATACTTAAAAAATTATCAATACATGGTAGGTTCAGGTTAAGGCACTTTAATCTTGCAGCAAGGAGACAAAAACGTGCTAATACAGAGTTTGTCTAACTAGAATCAGGAAATGCAGGCATTTTTATACATTTTCCAATAAGACATTGCCTACCAAGCTGATGTAGTGAATCACAAGTTTTGTCAACATCATTTCGTAGTGATTGTTTTTACAATATTCTGCTTGTACTATCAATTTTTGTGAGAAACTTCCTAAGAAAAACAACGTGGCCTTGGCTACCACCGGTTAGATATATGCAATGTTACCATTCAAGGTACTATGGCTAATTTGAGCACAAAGCAAGTATAGATTGCAGTTCATTTCTCCAACAGTCCTTTGCCTATGTTATCTCTAACTTCTGCAGCTGCACATGTTCTCATACTTCGAACAGAGCTGATTGTTTAGAATCATTACATTTACAGGATATAGCATTGTTCATTCATTGCTTCCTGACCTAGCAGATAATCATCTGCTTCTCAAGTACATTTCCAAAAGGCATAAACATGAATATTGCTGTGCTACCAATTACTAGGTCAGAGGGCATCTTGCAAGTTTCAGA